>NW_007248069.1:0-3890 GCF_000164805.1 Carlito syrichta
ACAATCCAAGGAATCTTCTCACTGTTTTTTAATATGATCTCTGGCTTCAGATTTACCTTGTAGTCCAGAAACTACTTCTGAACATTCTTTTTGGTATTCGGATTAAGGGATTAGGGGTTCCCACAAATTTAGGACATATTCTTAAGGGGGAACCAGCCATCTTTGATTCCATATCTCTGGGAAACTTCTGGAGGTATGAGTATTGGTATGTAAAAGTTTGTACTTCCACATCACCAGAAAATGTCCAGACATCTTCCTGATACATAAAAAAAGGAAATTGGGTTACGGGAGGCTTCAGTCCATGAATTCTACAGGGCTCCATTATAAAGACTTACCTGGAATCTGGGCCTCTAGTTATCCAAATTCTTCAGAGCTACTTCACACTTGGAAATGACAAGTGTCATTATAGATTCCCAGCAACATTCTGGTCGTCTTGATTTTTGCAACCAAGATTCTATCCCTTAAATTCAGTTGGGTTCCTCAGGACAACTGAAGCCACATTCCTGGACTGAAAGAATCATCTCGGCATTCTTGTATGTAACTCTTGATTTAAGATGGACCCTGTAATCCTAAAAATTCCGTTTGTGCATCTACTTGATTTGGGTCTGGGGTTTTGAGGTTACTGAGTATGTTATACATAGTTTTAAAGATAGCCTTAAATCACGGATTCCACGTTCCTGGAAAAGACCTGGGCATTTGTCTATTTTTATACAGAATTTTGGAATCCAGATGCCAGGGAAAATCAGAGCATCTTACTGAGAACAAGAAGGGAATCTGGGTTCAGTGAGTCCTCAATCGCCAAAATCTATAAGGCCTCTTGATAAGGTTTAATGAGGAGTCTGGGCTTGTAGTTCTGTACATTTTTCAGAGCTACTTGCTGTATGGATGCCTAAAATCTCTCATTACAGATTCCCAAGATGTTTACGGTCCTCTTGATAATTGTAATCGAGGATCTGAACCTACATTTCCGTTTGTTCCTTATGAACATCTTAGGCCATAATCCAGTTCCCCAGGAATCAATTGGCATTTGGTACTAAATCCTTCATTTCAGGTTGCCTCAAAGTACAGAACTTTCTTGTGGTTGGGCTGGTAGCAATTGGGATATTGAGTTTGGAATATTTCACATTTTTACAATGTCTTGTTAAGGGGACCATGGGAATTTGGATTACAGTTCCCAGGTACCACATGTGAGTCTTCCAATTGATATCCAAACAATTGTAAATCTACGTTCATCAGGAAATATTCAACAAATAGCTGAGAATGAAACAGGATTCTGCATTATGGGAGTCTTCATATACAGGAACCTACATGGCCTTTTGCTACAGAATAATAAGGAATCTGGGTTACATGAGTCCTCACATCCCCAACAACTACAGGAGTCTTACTAAGCGATAAAAATGTATCAGGGATATGACGCATGAATCTGGGGAATGGGAGTCCTCATATACAGGAAAATTCGCAGCCCCTTGCTAAGGACGAATAAGGAATCTGGGATAACATATGCAGAATCCTAAATATCTACAGGGCGTCTTCCTAAGGGCTAAACAAGAATCAGGTTTTCGTAGCAGTAATCTGGGTATTTTGAGTCCTTATACACAGGAAACTACAGTTTCTTGTAAAGGAAGAATAAAGAATATCGTTTTCCCGTGTCCTCAATGCCAAAAATCTAATGGGCATCTTGATAAGGGCTAAACAAGTATTAGGATTTTGAAGCAGGAATCTGGGGAATGAGAGAATTCATATGCAGGAAACTACAGGGGCTCTATCTAAGGAAGAATAAAGAATTGAGTTTCCACGAGTCTTCAATTCCAAAAATGTACAGGACGTCTTGCTAAGTTCTACAAAACGCTGGGCTTCGACGTCCCCACATTTTTCTGAGTTGTTTCCTATTTGGATATTATGAATCAGTCATTCCAGAAAACCAGCAACATTCAGGTTCTCTCGGTAGTTTAAAGGGTAATATGGTACTACAAGTCCTTATGGATTCTGGATCCTCTAACGCGAAATTCCAGGACACAAGTAATAATCTCGGTTCTTTTGAATGTGAGACCTGAATTCAGGGTTGAGTCATATGTCAGAGACATCTGGTAGTTCAGCTACTCATAATTAGGAACTTGGGTTTAGATGTTGCACCAATTTTAGAAGTTATTTTTGGAAGGGCACCAGGTTCTAGGCTTCCAAGTCTACAGGAATATACTGGAGTCTTTCCATTGGGAGCCAAGAGTCTGAACTTCCAGGACACCGGGAAACATTTGGTCGTTTTGGTGAGAACGAAGCAGGAATCTGGGACACTATGTCTCCAGAATGCTTCTACTCATGTTACCAGTGTGTAACAAGGAAAATCAGTTTCCATGTGACCAGTAAACTTCTGAGCAGTTGCTAATTTTTTTCTGGCTTCAGGTAGTTCTGAAACCTAGAAGTCTACAGTATATTTCTAAATGCTAATCAGGAATTTGGGAGTCCTGTTCCTCACATTTTTCAGAGCTAATTCCTATATGCATACCACAAATCTGACATTACCGACGCCAGGGACCTGCTGCTCCTCTTGTTATTTGTAAAACAGAAGCTGGCATTCTACTCTGCTTATTTTGCAGGAGCCAGGAAGGCCAGATTCCACAATCCAAGAAATAATCTCCCCATTTTATAATGTAATTTCTGGCTTCATGTTTTCCTCCTAATTCCGAAACTACTGCTGGAATTTCAGGTTGATATTTGAAACTTGGCTTTAGGAGTTCCTACATATTTCTGACATATTCTTAAAGGGGATCCAGCAGTCTTGGATTCCAGGGCCCTGGTCACCATTTGGGCATATTAATATTGGTATTTAAGAGTTTTCACTTCCACTTTGCCTTGTAAGGTCCAGGAGTCTCATTGAGAACAAAAAGAATCTGGGTTATGAGAGTCACCCATCCCTGAATTCTACAGAGCCACATTATAAGGGATAATATGGAATCTGGGCTTCTAAATCCCCACAATTTTTAGGGCTACTGGTCTCTTGGATATGCCAATTTTTCATTATATATTCACATCAACCCTCTGGTCATCTTGATAGTGTTAACCAATAACGTGTGCCTACAAGTCCTTTGGTTACCACGGGCAACAAAGCGCAGAGTCTAGGGCCCAAAGAATCTTCTCGCCATGTTTGTGTGTAACATTCATGTTAAGATGCACCTCACAATGCTAAAACTTCCGTTTGTCCGTCTATTCAGATAGGTGACTGGTGTTTTGAGGTTGCAAATATTTACTACATACTTTTAAGGGTCATTAGGAATCTTGGAATCCAAGCCCCTAGGAAACGTTGGGGCATCTGTCTATTTGTATACACAGTTTGGGTACCCACATCACAAGGGAAAATCAGGGCATCTTGCTGAGAACGAAAAGGAAATCCGGTTTTAGGAGTTCTCGCTAACCGGAATATCCAGGGCCTCTTGATAAGGATTAATCAGCAATCTAGGCTTCTGGGTCCCTAAATTTTTCAGAGCTACTTGCTCCGTGGATATGCTAAATCTGTGATTACAGATCCACAGGAACTATCTGGTACTCTTATTAATTGCAATAAAGGATCTGGCCCTACACATACTTTTTTTTCCTAGGAACATCTACAACCATAATCATGTTCCCAAGAATCAAAAGGCATATTGGTAAAAAGTCCCTCGATTCAGGTGACCTCAAACTAATTCTTGTGGGCGTGCAGGTTGGAATTGGGATGTTGGGATTTGAAGATTCCACATTTTGGGGAGGTCTTGTGAAGGGGAGCCATGAATCTTGGATCCACAACCCAAAGAACATGATGGGAGTCTTTTTTATTGATATCCAAACAACTGGAATTTTCGGTCACCAGGAACTGTCTCAGCATCCTGCAGAGTGAAGCAAGAAGCTGGGTAATGGGA
>NW_007248069.1:3922-10913 GCF_000164805.1 Carlito syrichta
ACGAGGTAACCACGAATTAGGTTTTTGAAGTCGGAATCTGGGTAATGGGTGTCCTCACATACAGGAAACGTCACTGCCTATTGCTAAGTAAGAATAAGGACTCTGCGTTACTCGTGTCCATAATCCCCAAAAAGCTTCAGGTTGTCTTGCTATGGGTAAACAGGAATCAGGGTTTTCTAAGAATGAATCTGGGGAAATGGAGTCCTTATATACAGGCAACAACATGACCTTGTGCTAACAAAGAATAAGGAATCTGGATTACACGAGTCCTCAATCCCAAAAATCTACAGGGCATCTTGGAAAGGACTAAAAAAGAATCAGAGTTTTGAAGCAGAATCTATGTAAGGAGAGTCCTAATATACTGGAAAATACATGGCCCATTGCCAAGGAAAAAAAAGAATCGGGCTTATAGCAGTCCTCAGTACTAAAAATCAAAAGGCCATCTGCAGTGGGCTAAACAAGAATCAGGGTTTAGAAACTGCAACATAGGTTAAAGCAGTCCTCATACACAGAATCTACACGATCTCTTTCTAAGGAGAAATAAGAAACCTGTTTGACACGGTTCCTGCATCACAATATCTACATGACATCTATATAAGGGTTAAAAATGAATCAGGGTTTCCAAACAGGATACAAGGGATAGGGAGTCCTCATATACAGGACACTACATGGCCCCTCGCTAAGGAAGAATAAGGAATCTGTAATACACGAGTGCCCAATTCAAAAAATTCTCATGGTGCATTGCTATGGGGTAAACAAGAATCAGGGCTTCGAGCTCGTCTCATGTTTTAGAGATATTTGGCTTGTGGGTATTATGAATCAGTCATTTCAGGACTCCTGAAGCATTCTGGTCCACTTGAGAGTTGTAAGCGGGTACCTGGTAGTTGAAGCCCCTTAGGTTCCTCGGGACAACAAAGGACTGATTCCCCGAACAAAAGTATCTTCTTGCCATATGTGGATGTAACTCTGATCGTAAGATGAACTTAGTAATCCTTAAATTTCCGTTTGTACTTTTATTTGGAGAGGGGCCGAGGGTTTTGCAGTTGCCAAATATTTAGTATGAATTATTGAAATGTAACCAGGAATCATGGATTCCACGTCCCTAGGAATCATCTGGGCATCTGATTTTTGTATACAGCGGTTTGGAATCCACATACAAAGGGAAAATCAGGACATCTTGCTGAGAATGGAAAGGGAATCCGGTTCTTGGAGTTCTCAATCGCCTAAACTACAATGTCTCTTGTTAAGGTTTAATCAGCAATCTGGTGTTCTATGTCACCATATTTTTAGGGTGTCTTTTGAAAAGGGAACCAGGAATCTTGCATTCCAATTCCACAACACCTTTTCGGGAGTCTTTCTCTTGATATGCAATCAACTGGAACTCTAGCACACCATGAAATGTCTCGGGGTCTAGCTGAGTATGAAGCAGGAATTTCAGTAATGGGAGTCCTCAATTACAGAACACTACACGACCTATTGCTGTGGAAAAATAAGGAATCTTGGTTACACGAGTCCTCCATTACAAACCTACAGAGTTTCTTTCTAAGAGATAACCACAAAGCTGGTTTTGGGAATAGGAATCTGGATAATGCGAGTCCTCATATCCAGGAAACTGCAATGTCTATTGCTACAGAAGAATAAGGAATCTGGTTAAAACGTGTCTTCAATCCCAAAAAAAACTTCAGGTGTCTTGCTAAGGGCTAAACACGAAATTGGGTTTTTGAAGCATAATCTAGGGAAATGAAATCCTCATATACAGGCAACAGCACTGACTTTTCCTAAGAAAGAATAAGGAATCTGGGTGAAATGTTTTCTCTATCCCCAAAAAACTCCATGGCGTCTTCCTTAGGTCTAAACAAGCATCAGGGTTTTGACACATTTATATGGGAAAGAAAGTACTCATATACTAGCTACTGCACGAATGTTGCTAAAAATAAGGAATCTGGGTTATACAAGTCCTCAATCCTGAATATCTACAGGGCATCTTGCTGACGGCTAAAGAAAAATCAGGGATTCGAGGCATGAATGTGGGTAATAGCAATCCTCATATACAGCAAACTATATGGACTTTTGCTAAGAAAAAAGAAATCTGGTTTACACGGTTCCTCAATCAAAAAATCTACATGGCATCTTACTAAGGGCTAAAAAGAATCAGGGTTTTGAAACAGGAATCTAGGGAAAGAGAGTTCTCACATACAGGACACTACATGACCTCTAACTAAGGAAGAATAAAGAACCTTTTTTGTACGAGTCCTCAATCCAAAAAATCCCCACGGTGTCTCCTATGGCACAAACAAGACACAGGGCTTCGAGCTCTCCAAATGTTATGGAGCAATTTAGCATGCGAATATTAAGAATCAATCATTTTAGGACTCCAGCAAACTTCTGGTCGTTTTTAAAGTTGTAAATGTTTATTGGGCACTCCATGTCTGTTAGGTTCCTCAGAACAACTAAGGCTATATTTCAGGATAAAAAGAATCTTTTTGCCATACTTCTATGTAACTCTGGACTTAAGGTGAATCCTGTAATTCTCCCCATTCCATTTCTCTTTTTATTTTGAGAGGGGACAAGAGTTTTGCATTTGCCAAATGTTTTGTAAGTATTTTTAAAGTTAACGTGGAATCATTGATTACACGTCCCTAGGAAATTTCTGGGCATCTGTCTTTTTGTATACAGAGTTTGAAATACACATCAACAGGGAAAATCAGAGCATCTTGCTGAGATCGAAAAGAATATCCGATTCTAGGAGTTCTCATTATCCGGAATTTCCAGGGCCTCTTGATAAGGTTTAACAGCAATCTGGGTTTCTAGGTTCCTACTTTTTTCAGAGCTACTTGCTCCGTTGATACGCTAAATCTGTCATTACAGATCCACAGGAACTTTCTTGTCTTCTTGTTAGTTGTAATCAAGGTACTGGCCCTACAAATCCTTTTTTGTCCTTGGAACATCTACGAAAATAATCATGTTCCCTAGAATCAAAAGGCATATTGGTACAAAATCCCTTGATTCAGGTGACCTGAAACTACAGAAAATTCTTGTTGTCAGGCACATTGGAATTGGGATGTAGGATTTTGAGTATTCCACATTTTGGGGAGGTCTGGTGAAGGGGAATCAGGAATCTTGGATTCCAGTTCCCAAAAAACATTATGAGAGTCTTTCTCTTGACATCCAAACAACTGGAATTCTCGGTCACCAGGAAGTGTCTCGGCATCCTGCAGAGTGAGCGGGAAGCTGGGTAAAGGGAGTCATCATATACAGGAAACTACACGTCATATTGCTAAGGAAGTATAAGGAATCTTGGTTACATGAGTCCTCATTCCCAAAAGCTACAGGCTGTCTTCCTCAGAGGTATCCACGAGTCAGGTTTTTGAATATGAAATCTGTGTAATGGGAATCCTCACATACAGGAAACTACACTGCCTGTTGGCTAAGTAAGAATAAGGAGTCTACGTTACTCGTGTCTTCAATCCCCAAAGAGCTTCAGGTCTACTTGCTATGGGCTAAACACGAATCAGGGTGTTTTAAGCATGAATCTGGGGAAATGAAGTCCTTATATACACTCAACTATATTACCTTTTGCTAAGAAAGAATAAGGAATCTGAGTTACACGAGTCCTCAATCCCAAAAAACTACAGGGCATCTTGGAATGGGCTAAAAAAGAATCAGAGTTTTGAAGGAGGATCTATGTAATGAGAGTACTTAGATACAGGAAAATACATGGCCCCTTGCCAAGAATGGAAAAGGATCGGGGTGTTAGCAGTCCCCAGTCCAAAAAATCAACAGGCCATCTGCTGTGGGCTATACATAATCAGGGTTTAGAAGCTGCACCTAGGTCATAGCAGGCCTCATGTACAGAATCTTCACGATCTCTTGCTAAAGAGGAATAAGAAACGTGTATTACACGGTTACTCCATCACAATATCTACATGACATCTTGGTAAGGGCTAAACAAGAATCAGGTTTTCCAAACAGGTATCTCGGGAAAGGGAGTCCTCATATACAGGACACTACATGGCCCCTCGATAAGGAAGAATAAGGAACCTTTGATACACTAGTCCCCAATCCGAAAAATTCTCAGGGTGTCTTGCTACAGGAAAAACAAGAATTGGGGCTTCGATCTCGTCTCATGTTTCGGAGATATTTGGCTTGTTGTGATTATGAATCAGTGTTTTTAGGACTCCTGCAACATTCTAGTCCTCTTGAGAGTTGTAAACGGGTGACTGGTAGGAAAAGCTCCTTAGGTTACTCGGGACAACTAAGGCCAAATTCCCGGAAGAAAAGTATCTTTTTGCCGTATTTGGATGTAATCTGGTCTTAAGATGAACATTGTAATCCTTAAATTTCCATTTGCACTTTTATTTGGAGAGGGTCCGAGGGTTTTGCAGTTGCCAAATATTGAGTACGAAGTATTAAAATGTAACCAGGAATCATGGAGTCCACGTCCCTAGGAAACATCTGGGCACCTGCATTTTTCTATACAGAGTTTTGGAATGCACATAGACAGGGAAAATCAAGGCATCTTGCTGAGAACAGAAAGGGAATACGGAACTTGCAGTTCTCAAACGCGAAAATCTACAAAGTCTCTTGATAAGGTTTAATCAGCAATCTGGGATTCTACTTCTCCACATTTTTAGGGTTTCCTTTGAAATGAGAACCAGGAATCTTGTGTTCGAATTTGACAAGAACTTTTTGGGAGTCTTTCTCTTGATAGGCAATCAACTGGAAATCTAGGTCACCAGGAAATGTCTCGGCATCTTGCTGAGAATGAAGAAGGAATTTCTGTAATGGGAGTCCTCATATACATAACACTACGGGACCTATTGCTATGGAAGAATAAGAAATATTGGTTACACGATTCCTCCATCCCAAAAGTTACAGAGCCTCATGCTAAGAGATAATCACTTATCAGGTTTTGGACCTAGGAATCTGGATAATGGGAGGCCTCATATACAGGAAACTGCTCTGTCCACTGCTAAGGAAGAATAAGGAATCTGGTTTACACCTGTCCTCAATCCCCCCAAAATTCAATGTGTCGTGCTGAGGGCTAAACTCGAATTTCGGTTTTAGAAGTATAATTTAGTGAAATGAAATACTCATATACAGGCAACTGCATGGACTTTTCCTAAGAAAGAATAAGGAATCTGGGTGACATGTGTTCTCAATCCCCAAAAAATTACACAGCGTCTTCCAAACGTCTAAACTAACATCGGGGTTTTAAGCATATTTTAAGCACGAATCTGGGTAAATGGAGTCCTTCTATACAGGCAACTACATGACCTTTTGCTAAGAAAGAATAAGGAATCAAGTTTACACAAGTCCTCAATCCCCAAAATCCACAGGGAATCTTGGAATGGGCTAAAAAAGAATCAGAGTTTCAAGAGGGGATCTATGTTATGAGACTCCTAATATACAGGAAAATACACCGCCCCTTGCCAAAAAAGAGAAAGAATCGGGGTTATAGCAGTCCTCAGTCCATGTATCTGGGAAAGGGAGTACTCATATACAGGCAACTGCACGGCTGTTGCAAAAATAAGGAATCTGGGTTATATGAGTCTTCAGTCCTGGCAATCTGCAGGTCATCTTGCTGATGGCTAAAGAAGAATCAGGGATTCGAGGTATGAATGTGGGTAATAGCAGTCCTCATATGCAGGAAACTACATGTCCTCTTGCTAAGAAAAAAGAAGAAATCTGCTTTACACGGTTCCTCTATCAAAAAATCTACATGGCGTCTTACTAAGGGCTAAACAAGAATCAGGGTTTCGAAACAGGAATCTTGGGAAAGAGTCCTCACATACAGGACACTACACGTCCTCCATCTAAGGACGAATAAAGAATCTTTGTGGTACGAGTACTCAATCCAAAACATTCCCAGGGTGTCTGCTATGGGACAAACAAGAAAGAGGGCTTCGAGCTCCCCAAATGTTTCGGAGCAATTTAGCATGCGAATATTATGAATCGGTCATTTCGACTCCAGCAACCTTCTGGTCCTCTTGAAAGTTGTAAATGTGTATCGGGCACTCCAAGTCCGTTAGGTTCCTCAGAACAACTAATGCCAGATTCCAGGGCAAAAAGAATCTTCTTGCCATATTTGGATGTAACTCTGGTCTCAAAATGAACCCTGCAATCCTTCCCCTTCCGTGTCTCTTTTTATTTTGAAAGGGGACAAGGGTTTTGCAGTTGCCAAATGTTTAGTACGTATTTTTAAAGTTAACGTGGAATCATTTCCACGTTTCTACGAAACTTCTGGGCATCTGTCTTTTTGTATACAGGGTTTCGAATCCACATCGACAGGGACAATCAGGGCACCTTGCTGAGAACGAAAAGAATATCTGGTTCTAGGAGTTCTCATTATCCGAAACCTCCAGGACCTGTTGATAAGGTTTAATCAGCAATCTGGGCTTCTGGGTCCCTATATTTTTCAGAGCTACATGCTCTGTTGATACGCTAAACCTGTCATTACAGATCCACAGGAACTTTCTGGTCCTCTTGTTAGTTGTAATCCAGGATCTGGCCCTACAAATCCATTTTTGTCCTAGGAAAATCTATGACAATAAAATGTTCCCCAGAATCAAAGGGCATATTGGTACAAAATCCCTTGATTCAGATAACCTCAAACTACAGAAAATTCTTGTGGTCGGGCATGTCAGAACTGGGATGTTGGGTTTTGAAGATTCCACATTTTGGGGACGTCTGGTGAAGGGGAACCTGGAATCTTGGATTCCAGTTTCCTAAGAACATTATGGGAGTCTTTCTCTTGATATCCAAACAACAGAAATTATCGGTCACCATGAACTGTCTTGGCATCCTGTAGAGTGAAGCGGGAAGCTGGGTAATGGGAATCGACATATACAGGAAACTACACGTCATATTGCTAAGGAAGCATAAGGAATCTTGGTTACATGCGCCCTCAATCCCAAAATCTGCAGGCCCTCCTCCTCAGAGGTAACCACCAATCAGGTTTTTGAATTCGACATCTGGGTAATGGGAGTCG
>NW_007248070.1:0-1208 GCF_000164805.1 Carlito syrichta
TGGTGGGAAAGAAGAAAAGAGAATGGGAGTGAATGGAATATCCAATGGCTCCAAATGAAAACCAATCAACCAACAACCAACCTTCTTGACAATTGAAGCCAACCAGATGGGAATTAGAAAAATGGAAATCATAATGCCTTTTTACAAGACACTCTGTCATCACCCTTTTATTCCTGAGTGCTCTTTAAAAGGACTATTTTCTTTGTGTAACTGAGAGATTAGACTATATTTGGCAACTTAATTCCTGCTATTTCTCTTTGTTGCTATGAGTTCTTTACAGCCAAGGTCTCCACAATTAGCACCTCTTCCTGCTCAGCTTATTAAAATCAATAAATGCTGCTGATTGACTAACATGTTGACCAGTGATGATTTAAAAAAAAAAAACTGGAAATAAGTAGCTGTAGGCAGACATTTCAAGCACAAGTAATAGAGTCTACTGTGTGAATTGCACACAGGCAGATGTCCAAAGACAAAAGAATTTAGAATGTATAGACCAGAAAAGTCTCAATGTACTAGTTTTATAAACAACTTTATAGATATATAGCTATAGATAGATAGATGACTAGACAGATAAATATACATGGTATACATTTACATATCTCATGATGACTCAGAAGTAAACTCCCTTAAATATATTTAAGTGCTTGAGTTAATTTAAATAAATTAATTTAAATGCTTAAATTCAACAAAACCTTTCTTATCCATGCTCATTGAGGAAACCATCTTTTAGAATACAGGTTTTCTCCACTAGGTAAGTGTTCTAGGAACCCATCCACATAAGTGTACCAGTTAGCATTGGTGTGAGAGGCTGCATTCAGCTTCAGTGAATTGTTTTAGAGATTCTTTCAACAGCAATTTCCCATTTCATGATTGATGATTTATGAGCACATCTGTCCACACTGTGTAGAGTGTTCAGCAGTTTTTTGACCTAAAACAGCATAACCTTGGTGCCCCACTCTTCCTATTCACCTGATCATTCCCGAGTGAATTTTTTTCCCCCTGGATGAAAAAAGTTCTCAAAGGGGAAATGTTTTGCCAATGTTGAATTGGTGAAACAAAAAATGACAGAAGCTCTAAAAGACATCAAAATTGATGACTTAAAAACTGTTTTGAGAAAAAGTATCTCAATAGAGGCATTGCTTCAAACAGAGAATATTTGAATATGATAGATTATAAAATAATTCCGGGTTTCTGAGGGCTCCTCCTTG
>NW_007248070.1:1228-5644 GCF_000164805.1 Carlito syrichta
ATGCATATGCATCTAGAGCTTCTAAAATGAGAAAATGGTGTCATCAAAACCTTTTAAATTCATTCCCTTTTTGAAACATGCTTTTTATCGGGGGGGGGAAACAAAAAACTTGAAAATGTAAACACAACTTTTAAGTTTATCTAAGAAAGGAACTGGTTTATATTTCACCACAGGATTAATTATATGCACATATTGCTACTAACTACTGATGAACCACACCCACCCCATTAAACATCCCTCCAGTGTGTTAGAGGCACTATGTGAGCATTTCTGATTTCTGTCTGTGTTAAAAAATGTTAAAAGTGCCTGGCACAGTGACTCACACCTGTAATCCCAGCACTTTGGAAGGTAGAGGCAAAAGAATTGCCTGAGTTCAGGGGTTTGAGACCAGCCTGGTCAACTTGGTGAAAACACGTCTCTACAATAAAATTTTTTTTAAAAAATTAGCTGGATGTGGTGGTGCATGCCTGTGATACCAGATACTTGGAAGGCTGAGGCAGAAGGATTGCCTTAGCCTAGCAGGTCGAGGCTGCTGTGGCCATGAGCATGCCACTTTACTCCAGCCTGGGCAAGAGAGTAAGATTATGACTCAAAAAAGAAAAGAAAAAAAAAAAGAAAGATAAAAGTCCATTCCTTTGGAACCTCTGAATTAAGATATTGCACTTGAAATAGACCCTCTCCAGGTAGGTCAATGAGAGTAGCTTAATCATTCATTATTGAAAGAGTTAGAGAAATATTGCATATCAGCTATGGAAAGAAAAACAGAGAAAAACATCATAGGGAACACAAAGTCTTACACAGTCTGGTTCCAGGCTGTACTGCATACTTACTTCAGCCATTTGGAACTTTATTTGTTCCTTTTCTGCCATGCAAGCTCTCCTCTTCTGCCTCTCCAAGGCACCTTTCTGGTTCCCACCTCAGGGATTTATGCAAATGAACTCCTTTGCTGGAAACGGTCTTCTGGTCCTTTACCAAGTTAATGATAGCCGTTCTTCAGATGTCATTTCAAACATGTCTTCCAAATTGAAGTTCTACATGATTCTTAAATAGTTAGATCCTACAGATTAGCTTGTACTACATACATATTGATGGTCCTCAGTGCTTCCACAATTCATTATTCTTAATAAGTTATACTCCTATATTTTACAATCTCACCAGCAATGTATGAGTTCTCCTCTCTCTACATTGTCTCTATACTTGTTTTCCCCTAACTTTCTTATTCTAGCCACCCTGTTTGTTACAAGGAGGTAATCCATTGTGCTTTTATTTATTTCTTGATGACTAATGATCTAGAGCATATGTCCATGTGTTTATTGGCAATTTGTATGGCCTCAGGTGATCCTCCTGCCACAGCCTCCTAAAGTGTTGGGATTACAGGCATAAGCCACTATGCCCGACCTTGTTTTATAGTAAGCCTTAATAAAATTTTGTAGGTATAAAAATAATGCTATTGTAGAATGTTTCATATAAAATATAGAAACAAGACAATGAGAAAGAATCTGCAGTTCTACTGTCCACCTATAACTGCAGATAACATACTGGCATATGTCCATCCATATTTATTTTCATACATAGATATGAAAAACATTTTACACTGTATGTAACATTTTGCAAGTCTCTTTGTATTAATGTTATAAAAATTATTTTTCCTCTTTCTTTGAAAAACCGCATTATTGAGGTATGACTGACATACAAAAGGCTACAGATATATAATGTATATAACTTGATGAATTTGGAGAAAAGTATATCCCTTGAAACTATCACCACAATAAATGCCATAAACATATCCATTGCCTCCAAAAGCTTTCTCTTGCCTTCCTATTTTACCATTTTTTGGTAGTAAAAATACAAAACATAAGAGCTAACTTTTAGTGAGTTTTTAAGTAGTGCTAACCCTTGAACAATATGTATGTCAATGATATATGTATAATTTCATTCCTCCAAAACTTAACTAATAGTCTACTGTAGAACAGTAGCCTTTTTGATAGCAAAACCCATTGATTGAACACATATTTTATATGTTATATGTATTAAATACTGGGCTCTCACAATAAAGACAGTTAAGAAAATGCTAAGAAAATTGTAAAGCAAATGAAATATGTTCACTATTCATTCAATGGAAGTGGATTATCATAAAGATCTTCCTTTTCGTTGTCAGCACCTTGAGTAGGCGGAGGAGAGGAGAAAAAGAAGTTGGTCTTGCTGTCTCAGGGCTGCAGAGATGGAAGAGGTGGAGGAGGTATAAGGGGAGGCTGCAGAGGAAAGAAAGGCAGGCACACTAAGTGTAATTTTATGGAAATATATCATCATTCTGTCTGACATTTTTACTTATTCATTTCTCTAAAAAATGTTTCCATGTGATACTAATTCTTCTTCTACCATTCCCTTTAGCTTCAGTGCCAGTTTCATAGAAGAGCCCATGTAGTCAAAGAAGTCAAAAGCTATCTTGAAAAATAGGAGTCCTTCTGCCAGATTGCCTAATGTCAATTTGTTTTCTGGCTCTGCTTCTTCTGTATGTTCTTCCTCATTGTCTGGCATTGGTTTGGAAGCCCTCATCTTCATCAAGTCATCTTCTGTTAATTACTCTGGTGGAATGTCTACTGACTCTGGAATTTCTCTAGTATTCATGTCTTGAAGCCCTTCTGCCCCTACCTTTTTTTTCTGCCATTTACACAATCCCCTTTATGATATCCTTGACTACCTCTGTTGTAAATCTTGTAAAGTCATGCACATCTGGATACAGTTTTCTCTAGCAGCAATTTGTTATTTGGGGCATTTTAAGTAGATACTTAAACACTTGGGTTCACTGCAAGCAACAAGAAGTGGCTATAAAATTATTACAGGAGTGCAGTAGATACTACCATTTATTTTATGCAGTTATGGTTTAATACTGCCTCCTTACTTTGCTCATATTTCTCTTGACTGTGATTGGTACCATGTACCATCCGTAAATGTTTGTGTGTGTAAGCTTTGACAAATTATAACTTTTTATATCATTTGTATCTACTTTATGGCAGTCAATGATAAAATAGACAATATATATGTAAGCTATATATTTATCTATATTTTCTGCATTCAAGCCATGCCTAACTTTTTTAAATTTTTACATATTTCTAGGTTATGCACTTTGTCTGCCAGTTTTTCACATTGTTGCAATTTTCACAGAATATTTGTATATGTCTATTTAAAAAAATCAAGTGGACCAGTGCAGCTCAACCCCATGTTTTTCAAGGATCAAGTATATAAAATACAATATTGTAAACTGTAGGCCTGTGTGGCACAGTAGATCGCTATAATTCATTCATCTTTTATAACCAAAATGATATATTCTTGGACTAACATTTCCTCATTTCCTCCTTCCTCATTCTGTAACAAACACCATTCTACTCTCTGCTTCCATGTCCTTGACTATATTAGTTTTGTCATATAAATTGCATCATATAGTTTTGTTCTTCTGACTCTAGTTGATTTCAATTAGCACAATGTTCTTCAGGTTTATATATGTTGTCACAGATGGCAGGATTCCTTTATCTAATACCTAAATACTTTGCTAGAGTAATACATAGGTAGCATCTCTTAAAATGTGTATATACTTTTTTGAAACTGGGATGTTATCTATGTATTATTTTTCAAAGCTGAATTATGGTATTTAGTGTGGCTTTCACTCAACCATGCTTCTGCCATTTCTTTGACTGTCCTGCCTGTCTCATGGTGATACTAGCATTCATTTGATAAATGCCACCTTTGAGTGAATGTCATATTTAAAATGTGTATACATATTTCTGGCATCCATATAGATCACATTACATTATATACATATCACATTCCAGTTTGTGTGTATGTGTGTGTTTTCTTTGTCTATTCACCTATGGACAGACATTTAGGTTGATTTCATATTTTGACTTGTATGAATAATGCTGCAATGAATATGGGAGTGCCGATATTTCTTTAAAATACTACTTTTAATTCTTTTGAATGTAAGAAAAGGAATTGCTAGAACCTACGGCAGTTCTATGTTTAACTTTTTGAGGAACTGCCATACTATTTTCCATAGAGACAGTACAAATTTACATTCCCACAAAAAGTATACAAGCGTTCCCTTTTCTCCACATCCTCACTAACATTTGTTATCTTTTTTAAACCATAGCCATTCCAACAGGTGTGAATTGATATATTATTATAGTTTTGATTTTCATTTCCCTGATGATTAATGGTATTTGGCACATTTTCATATACCAGCTGGCCATTTGTATGTCTTTGAAAAAAGTCTGATAAGTTTCTTTGCCCTTTTCTGAGTGATTTTATTTTATTTTTTTTGCTATTGACTTGTAGAAATTCCTTATATATTTGGCCTGTGCCAGTGGGTTTGAGATCAACATGAGCAAATTGGTGAGACCTCAACTCTACAATCAAGAA
>NW_007248070.1:5839-11899 GCF_000164805.1 Carlito syrichta
TTCATTATATGTTACGTATTAGGAACAATGTAAGTGCCCAACATTTGAGAACACCATAAATAATGGTATATACAATACTACATAATTTCTAAATAATGTCTAATCATTAGCAAAAAGGTTGTAGAAGACACTGATATGGCAGTGTAAGCAGCATGTATAGTATGATTACATTTCAGTTTAAAAAATTGTATATCCATAAAAACAGAGATGAGAGAACACAAAACAAGATTCTAGCAGTAACTTCATTTGGGTAGTATTATAAAGAATGTACTTTTCCAGGTTGATGCTGTGGTGGCCAGTCTGAGTGACAGAGTGAGACTCCAACTAAAAAAATAAAGATTCATTCTTATATTGTTTGAGTATATGTGTGTGGGATGTAGGAGGATAATTGTGAGTATATGCAAGAACACATGCAGTTATTTGTAGGGGGAGGGAAGTCAAAGGAAATACAACAAAGCATCATCACAGTGGTTATTTTAGAGGAGTTTTAATTTTCATCTTTACACTTAATTTAAAATTTTTCCCTTTAATGCCAAAGTAGGAAGAAATAAAATGCTAATGAAATATCTAAGTGCAATTTAAACAAAAGAAAAAGCACTGCACTTGTCAATTCAAAGCATATATTCTGTTTGTGACTTCATCTGTAAGAAAATTACATAAAGATTTCTATCAAGGTAAAAAAGAAAAAAGAATGTGCTTTTCTTCGTCTCCTTCTCCCCCTCCACCTCCTGCTCCTTCTTCTTCCTACCTGTTTTTTTAAAAAGATATTTCCTACCATAAACATACATTACTTCTGCAATGAGAAAATAGTCATTTATGGATTTTAAAATGAGTCACCAATAAACTAAAAATAAAATGATTAATAGTACTTCACTGAATCTATAAAATTAATTTTAAATGAATTAATTAGTGTTTGTACTTTTGAATTTAGTGAAGTTTATGTCTATGAATGCATTCATTTTTTCCCTTTGCAGTATGACTGGTCATGCTCATCAATTATCAGACATGGGATTATGAAAATAGGCTGGGTTTCAGCATGTGTACTTGAACACCAGCATTACTTATTCAATTCATTTCTGTGGCAATACAGAACTTGAATTCTAATTTAAGATGTTCAAATCCAGGCATAGAGAGTTCCACTTTGAAAAACAACCCCACTTTAATAAGGAATTACTAAGAATGAAAATAACTAAGAAATGAAATTTTTTCAATGTATTCCCTAAGACAAATGTGCTAGACTATGGAATTGCTTTCCTGAAAGGGATTTAGTACTGCCCAGTGTGAATGACTAATAAGTACAACACATCTTTAGAACCAAGATTAGCTGAGGGCAAATTTTTCATTTTTCATAGCCTGACATTACTGGTCATGAATGCTAATATAAATCGAATCAAATGTTAAGTAAATTGATTATCTAGCGTAGTACTTTATACACAGTAGGTCAACAAAGATATAATTCCTGTAAACTAACATTAGGTTTGGCAAAAAGTCTGCCATAAACATGATTTCCTGGCTTGTTGGATGGTTCATGTTAGTCAAATTGTCAATTCTATTTTGCACAAGGTTTTTTTCTTTTTTCCAAGGAGTGGGAGATTGTTATTCTAATCTCCTTTTATTTTTTAATTTTGAGATTGTGATTTTCTTTATTAAATAGCATTCGTTGTTGCTATAACATTGTTTTTGCAATAGGTGACATTCAGAAGTAAACCAATTAGCTAGAAGGGATACAGGGAAGTTTTGTAAATGTTCTGTAGTCCTATTTTGGAACAAGCAAAAGCTGGGAAGAACCTGGGGATTTAAGTACAAACAAACTTGGTTGTTGACTCCTGGTTCCAGCATGTGGTTTTAGATCAATCACAATCAATTTGACCCTTAGTTTTTTCAATCTGAAAAAAGTCTAGACTCTTGGATTAGTAGGCAATGATATTTAGGTTTTTCTGAAGTTCTCCCTTCTATGATTTTCAGGATGCAAAAAGCAAATAAAAATCAACCAAACAAAAAATTTGCATTGCCAAAAGTCTACATTAATTCTATTCATTGAAAATACAACATTCGGAAGAGACTTACTAAGAAGGCGGCTGACAAGTCAAGCTGTAAAAATCTCCATGAAGGCAAGTGACAATAAAGACTCTCCACGTGAGGAGGCAGGCACTGGTGGGAGTGTGAAAGTCCACCTGAAGGGATACTCAGCTGCATGCACCCGGGTCCCCCTCTGAGGGCCACTGGAAGCCCCCACTTCCCTGAAGTTAGAGAGCAGCTCCAAAGATTGCAGCAGAAACATCTATTGCCTGTGGGAACACACCTGAGAAAAGCCTGCTGAGTTCAGCTGATTCTCAGCACCTGGTAACTGGCGCACACCATCACCTGGCATTCCAGACACACTGGAGCACAGGTTTTGATTATTGGAGAGAAAGCATTGGGAATCTGGAAAGAGGAATACATGCCTGGTGAGGAGCCGCCCACCACAGCTATTTTCCAGGCAGAGATTTGCATTGCTCCATCCAACTCCCCCCCTCAGCCTCCAACTTGTTGCCTAAGTCACATGACAAACTATTGACCCAGGTGCTCCCTTACCATTGAAGTAGGAGAGAGACCTAACAAGGCACTGGAAGGGGCTGTGGATGCAGCCTAGAGATCCGATCTCTGTGAATGGCAGATCAACTACTCAGAGCTGGATCGTGGTACAGAGGAAATATCCTGAGAACACAAACTTCAGAGGGACCTGATGAGTGCTGAGTTCCAAGCACCCCACCAGCTACCCTGATCCAGCCATGGGACAAAGGACAAATGACAAAGGGTATGTCAAGAAAAAGATGAGGAAAAACTCCAAAGAGATCAGTGGTGAGTCCGGGCCTGACCCAAACCCCCTCCTTTCCAGCAATCCTCTGAACATCAGACCCACACATCTGGGCCATGACTGAGAGGGACAAACCCAGACAGAGCCTGGACATCAGTCACAATTAGAGAACCCCATTCCAGGATAAGACTTGCTGGGGCAACCTCATGAAAATACATACCTGGGGAAGAGACTGATATTTCATGTGAGTGAAGGTAGCTACAAGACATGACAAGAACAAGGCAATTAACTCATGTGGTAAAAACCCCAAAGGAGCCAGGCTCAGTGGCTCAGCCTGTAATCTTGCGCCTTGGGAGGCTGAGGTGAGTGGATTGCCTGAGCCCGCAGGTTCGAGACTCACCTGGGCAGGCGAGACCTCATCTCTACAATAAATCAAAAAATTAGCTGGGTGTGGTAGCGCGCATCTGTAGTTCCAGCTACTTACTTGGAGGGCTGAGGCGAAAGTATTGCCAGAGCCCAGCAGGTCAAGGCTGCAGTGGCCAGGAGCGGCCACTGCACCCCAGTCTGGGCGACAGAGTGAGACTCCAACTCAAAAAACAAACAAACAAACAAAAAAACCCACCCAAAGAATAAAACTTTCCTGTTTGAGGTCTAGTATGAATCATAACAATGTTGGAAAAACCTTGTCCCTTCTTACTGATAAAAGAACCAGTTGCCGTGGGAATGGTGACCTCAACATCAGCAGCTGACAGAAGCCCTGGGCTTCATGCTAGGAACAGAGAAGAGTTAATACTCTGAAGGGAGAGCAAGCTCCAAAGTCTTGAAAAAGACCAGCTAATGCCATCAGGGGAAAACAGCAGCAGCCCACACCTCCTAAAGATGGGATGGAAAGTGCAGTATTTTCTCTCCAAAGGCTCACTTTAAATAGCCTGCCTGGACCCAATCAGATAAATTCCTGGTCTTGGAAGGATTTGGGTACCATAAATTAGGTTGATGCAGACAGTAAAACAGAACAACCTTCATACTCTCTCCTGTTAAATACAGAAAATAGTTTAATAATACAAGCACTCGTATTGCTATCCTGGTATATATCTCTTATACTCCCTTTTCTCTTTGATTTGCATTATTCATTTTCTTTTGATAGTTCAAAATTTTCCACATTTGATTTTGATAGGTGGTGAATTAGTGGGTGGAATGCATTAATTTCTTTAGTATCTCTCCAAGTTTTGCTTTAAATTAGGGCTTTTCTGGAACAAAACTAGTCAGAAATATTTGTTCTGTATCTCTGCTCAATGCTCAATGGACTACCTTGTGGATGTTGCTTAATTATTTTATTATAATAATTTTTTATTTTAAAGATGTGGGGTACAATTCAGGTTAGGTATACAAACGTTCATTACATAGGTACACTTGTTGATGAGGTGTACCCCTCCCTCCCCTGGCAGTTTCCCTCAACTGTAAATCCCACCCTTTCTCCCCTGGCAGTCTCCTTCTACTGCCAATCACTTTCTTATAGTATTATGATAGTTGTTCAAGGAGTGCTTATGACTGAGAACATGAGGTACTCAGTTTTCTGTTTCTGTCACAGATCACTGAGTATGAGCAACTCTAAATCCATTCAAGTTGCTGCAACGTCCATATGCTCATCCTTCTTTTTGGATGCATAATATTCCATTGTGTATATGTACTACATATTGAAATACAGTCCAGCTTTGATATGCAGTATGGTTGGTTCCATGTCTTTGCTATTGTGAATAGAGGTGCAACAAACATGAGTGTGTAGGTATCTTTTAGTAGAATGACATGAGTTCCTCCGGGTATATTCCCAATAGGGAGATTGCTGGGTCATATGGAAGGTCAATTTCCAGTTCTTTCATAAATCACCATGCTGTCTTCCAAAGAGGTTGCACTAGTTTGCATTCCCACCAGTAGTGTAGAAGCATTCCTTTTTATCCACATCCTGGCCAGTATCTGTTGTTGCTTGTTTTATTAATGATGGTCATTCTTACTGGGGTCTAGTGGTTTCCAAATGTGGTTTTGATTAGCATTTCTCTGATGATGAGTGAGGCTGAGCACTTTTTCATGTCTGTTGGCTGCCCGTATATCTTCTTTTGAGAAGTGTCTATTTATGTCTTTTGCCCATTTTTTAATGGGGCTGGTTTTTTTTTTTTCCTTTTGGTATGTTTGAGTTCCTTGTAGATCCTAGATGTTAAGACTTTGTCAGATATATAGTTGGCAAATATTTTTTTCCCATTGTGTGGGCTGTTTCCCCACTCTCTTGATGGTTTATTTGGGTTTGCAGAAACTCATTAGTTTGATGAGGTCTCACTCATCAATTTTATTTCTTCACATAAGGGCATACAGGGTTCTGATCAGGAATTGCTTGACGGTTCCAATTTCCATAAGGGTGTCTCCTGCATTTCCTAAGATTCTTATAGTTTGAGGTTTTACATTTAGGTTTTTGCTCTATTTAGAATTAATTTTTGTGTATGGTGATATGTGGGGATCCTCTTTCAATCTTCTGGGCATGTGATCAGCCAGTTTTCCCAGTACCATATACTAAATAAGTTTTCCTCTCCTCAATGATTGTGGTTGGAGGCTTTCTCAAAGAGAATTGGTTGAGAAACTGAGGCTTTTCTTCCAGAATCTCTGTCCTGTTTCATTGTTCTCTATGCCTGTTCCTGCACCAAACCAGGCTGTTTTGATTATTGTAGCTTTATAGTAGTTTGAAGTCTGGGCTCACACTTTCTTCCTTTCACTGAGGATTGTGTTGGCTATTCATAGTTGTTTACATTTCCATATAATTTCTGTATTGTCATTTCCAGGTCTGATAATAATGACATTGGTAACTTGATGGATATTGTGTTGAATCTATATATTGCATTTGTTAGTATAGACATATTAACAATGTTGATTCTTCCTATCAATGAGCATGGAATGTTTTTTCATTTGTTTGTGAACTTGATTATTTTATAGCTTTAATGGAAGGTTTATAATGTGAATACTAGCTATGTATAGACAATTTTGTGGATTTTTTACTACTCTTTATTATGTCTTCCAAAGCATATTTCAGTGTATAATCTTATATTGTCAAAATTCCTATTCTTTTCTTTTTCTTTTTTCTTTTGGTTGCATCAAGTACCAAGTATGTTATGGGTTTCCACTAGATACTTATTAAATAATCATCATTATCATTTTTTTTTGAGTTGGAGTCTCACTCTGTCACCCAGACTGGAGTGCAGTGGCTGCTCCCAGCCACCACA
>NW_007248070.1:11919-29344 GCF_000164805.1 Carlito syrichta
AGATGAGGTCTCGCCGCCCAGGTGGGTCTCGAACCTGCAGGCTCAGGCAATCCACTCACCTCAGCCTCTCAAAGGCACAGGATTATAGGCTGAGCCACCGAGCCCGGCTATTATTATCTTTATTGGTACCTGTGTTCACTCCTCCAGACCACTTATTACCCTAGAATGATGCCATTGATAATTTTAAGGGCTCAAACAACTGCATTTTCATTGATTAATCATCTAGTAAGCTTTTTTTTAATGTGGAGCTATAATGTCCCTCATTTTCTCAGTTGCAAAATTTTGGGATTAAAATTTGAGATATCTGGGATCTAGGTTTTAGTGATGTTTTGATAAAAATCTCTTCAGATCACCTGGAAGGAAAATGACTGATTGATATCTACAGTCCTGATATAACTAGCTGAAAAATGATATTTCAAAACATGAGTGTGTATGAGTGCAAAAAGGAAAAATGCCAGGTGGAGGAATTGTCTGATTGACTTGAGTTTTCAGCATTCCAAATGTTTCTCCTCTTGTTTTAGTCAGCTTAGGTTGTCTTACAAAACAAACATAACAAAATATCAAAGGCTGGTGGCTCAAACAACACACATTTATTTTCTAATAGTGCTGGATGCTAGAAGTCCAAGGTCAAAGTGCCAGCATGGTCTGGTTGGTTTTTGGCAAGGGCTTGCATCCTGGCTTGTAGGCTTGTAAAACAGCCTCTTTTCTCTGTCCTCATATGGTACTGAAAGAGAAAGAGAGAGGAGAAAGAATGTGTGTGGGAGAGAGAGAAAACAAACTCTCTGGGGTCTCTTCTTATAAGGACAATAGTCCCAACATGAAGACTTCTCCCTCGTGGCCTCATATAAACCAAATGATTTTCCAAAGACTACATCTCTAAATACCATCACATTTGGGTGAGTACTGCAACATATACATTTCAGGAAGACACAGTTCAGCCCATAGCACTGCCCTGCAGTAATGGATGCCTCAAAACCATCAATCAGTTTTCAATGAGGGAATAAAAAGAGTTCAGGACTATGCTGGGTACTGTGGGACGAATAAAGACAAAATGGAGAAGAACTTGATCTGGTATTTGTAAGCTTAGATGGATCTCTTAGTAAGAAAACATAGATGTAGAGACAAAATTTTCTTTGCAGGATTTTTTTTTAATGGTAAGATGCTTTTGAGGTTATTTATTGATAAAGAAAAGTTTGAGTTTAAGATGCAAAAAAAGAGATGTTGGGAAAGAAGAAGGGTTCTTCCTTGAAGAAAATCACCCTAGGTGTGTCTGATGAATTAGAGCGGAATAGAGAGGCTCAGCAAGATTTCTTTTTCTCTGTGGTCCTTAAGGAGTTTATGTAGCTGTGTAAACCTGAGTTAGAATGCCTGAAGCTTGAAAGTGTATGTTTTTGTTCAGCTCATATAGGACTTTCATTGTATCTGTTACAGAATAAAATTGCTTAAATAAGGAATTAAAGTTACTTAACCAGAAAAGAAAAAGAATATTAGCTCCTTCATGATTACAATGGAGGACATTTATATACTATAGCTGATTTAATTCTCATAACCATACCTACAAGAGGGCTATTTTTTTTTCAGTTGGAGTCTCACTCTGTCACCCAGACTGGAGTGCAGTGGCACACTCCCAGCCACCGCAGCCTTGACCTGTTGGGCTCCGGGGATCCTTCCACTTCAGCCTTCAAGTAGCTGGAACTGTAGGCATGTGCTACCACGCCCGGCTAATTTTTTTGATTTATTGTAGAGATGAGGTCTCACCAAGTTGCCCATGCATGTTTTGAACCCGCAGACTCTGGCAATCCACTCACCTCAGCCTCCCAAAACATGGGATTACAGGCTGAGCCACCAAACCCAGCTAAGATGGCTATTTTTAATCCATATTTTATACCCAAAGACACTGAGACTTAGAAAGATCGAATTCTTTCTTTTAGCCAGTTTAAAAAACATTTGCTCTGTTAATAATTAGTAGAAATGGAATTTAAGTCAGACAATTTTGATTCTGAATTCCATAATCTTTTTGCCATAACAAATTGTTTCCCTTAAATAACTATACTGAATTTATTCTCAGTAACTAAATATCTAATCAATTTGTATGCCTCCTTCTCAAATGCTCCTGCATCTTCATAGCACTTGATTTGTCTCTGTCTTTCCTCATACTCTCCAAAATCAACATTAGAGAGTTAAGCAGGGTGAAAGCCAGAAAAATTAATTTTTCCATTGTTCTACCAATTTATCTAAAACAATTCCATGGAAAGGAGTGAGAATGGTGTTTGCTCTAATCGATGCTCGAAGAATTGTATCCTACTACAAATGCAATAGGTATTGTATAAAGAAACTATGGTAAAACAAATTTGGGAAATCCTGGTTTAAGCACAGATTTGTACCTTGCAGAATTTCCTGTATCCTTAAAATGTTAATGTGCAGTATAGATTTCCATGAGATAAATTGAACTGCTGTGTCTCCTCAAATTATTTGACCACAAACTCTATGCTTTTGGAATAACTATTAGTGACTTATGGAACCTAGCATACTCTAGAGTATCGTTTAAAACACTGGCTCCTGGTAATGAACGACACCTGTTTCATCTAAGTGGTTATTCCAAGGTGACTATGAAGGTACATTTGTCTTATTAGTTAAAACTTAGAATTCCAGAATGCTTATGTGGGTGAGTTTGTTCTTTCATTTCAATTGGTGAAGCATTTCAGAGAAGAAGGTAAACAAACCACACAAATATATGCATAAAATTCCATTTGTGTGGCTCAGAGAAAGGTGGATTTAAGACTTAATTGCTCTGATGGAGCATGAGTGTGGATAGAGTGGGGGTGTGAGTGGGTGGCATTCATTTAGGCCACCGTTATGAAAGTAGAACTCGCTTGGTTTTACTATTAGCACAATATATGCCTTTATAAACAGAGCACAATCTGGAATGTGATTCGTATATTAAATACACTTTCCTGTGGTTCATTTTTAGAATGTTGAATTAAGCTTCCCCATGCTGTTATAAGGCAGGATTCCTGTGTACCTACAGAAGGCAGCTCTCTTGGAGTCCAGAGGAAGTAAAATGTGAATTGGCATCACTGCGGGGTAACAACTGATTGCCATAGATCACTCTCTTGAGCTTCCAGCCATCTGAAAGATGCCATATGGAGGAAGGAACAGTTCAGAGGTTTCCAGCACTTAAGTCATCAGAACCCATTTTCGTCTTCATTGGACTGGATTCGATCACAATGAGCTGACTTCAGGTGTCTACATCTGGGTCTTGCCATCATAGGATCACCACTTACTATCTTTGTGTCTGTTTCCAGATTATTTAATTTTCCTAAGCCTTATATTAATCATCAGTGACATAAGGACAGTATTTGCTATATATAGTGGAAATAATGCACATAAATAATCTATCTTGTGGCTTGCTCATGGTTGAATAATGGGGGCCGATTTCCTTTTTATCTAGACTTTTGGAGAAGATTTTGATGAGTAGGACAATAGGGAGCCTGGTCAAGGGAACATATGCTGATGCTTTTCTATACTTGATACTGTTTTTATGTTTAGAAGACAAGTCAGTTTTACACTCTAGACAAGAGATGGAAAATACATTTAATTTTCAGAGACCTTCCTCCAGTTCTTATTCTCCTCTCTCTCTCTGTAGTCTTTTATAATGATGAATACTTTCCCTTTCTTGAATTTCTTCCTTTGGCATCAGCAAAAGTCTCCCATCTTAGATCTGCTTCATTATGTGGGTGCCCCACTTCCTCCAGCCTTCGAAAAATTTGTGTTCTGGTTGTCCATCACTGCATAACAAACCACCACCAAACATCTTGGCTTAAAACAATGGCAATCATATTTTTAGCCCTCACAGTTCTGGAGGTTGATTGACTCTGTTTGGCGGTTCTTACTTAAGTAGGCTCCCTTAAGCAGTTGTATTCAAGAGTGCTGGGTTGGAATCTTCAGAAGACTCATTCACTCTTGTCTGGCTCCTGGAAAGAGGGCGGATATGTGAATAGATGAGGGACTGCAGAAGTAGTCTGTAGTCTGTCTCTGACTGCATGTAGTGGCTTTGCATCGCCTTTTAGTACACCAGCTTCAAAATAGCTATGATTTTTGCATGGTGGATCGGGCCTCAAAAGTACACTTCTGAGAGAGAGAGAGAGAGAGAGAGAAACATCAATCTTTATGACCTAACCTCAGAAGACATGAATTTTCATTCCTGAAACATTTTAGCCAACAGGACTGTCACAAAGACCTGCTCAGGCTCAAGGGAAGGAGAAACAGACTCTACACTTGCTGGGAGTGGGGAAAGATTCTACAAGATTACTTGAACTCAGAAAATATCTTTGTGGCCACATTGGAAACATAAAACTTGTAAAAATCTTCCCTCTGGTTCCAACAACACATATTTTTTTCTACATTCCAAAATAGCCTGACTTTGTATCCTAGTGCTGTAAAGCCATCCCCTGACTCCTGACCCTCTGCCAAAGTCTCACTCCATTCTGGGATTAAGTTCTTGCTCAAGGACCAGATCCTTGGCATATAACTCAAATTCAGTGTGGATAAGGCTCTTTAGTGTGGTTCCTTGAGTATAGTTAGCATCTTCAGTAACTTTCCACTTGATCTAAGACTTTAAAATAGAAGTGACACACCATCATCCTCTCTCCCTTATCCAGAATATAATCACAGGACAGGCAGAATAAGTCCAGTAGGCATTTACCATTTTAAAAAGGGAAAATGGAAAGTACAGCAGTCATTGGTCCCTAGCAATTCTGAAAAAGTAGCTGGGCAAATGTTGCCAGTCCCTTGATGAAGGTTCAGTTGTCCTGCCTGGGGAGGATTTTTCCCAGAGCTCTTGGTGTTGCCTCTTCCACAAAATTTAACCTGGACTTGTAGCTTTGCAGTTTTGTCTACCCATGGCTCAGCCCGTAATCCCGCGCCTTTGGGTGGGGGGTGAAGTGAGTGGATTGCCTGAGCCCGCGGGTTTGAGACCCGCCTGGGCAGCGAGACCTCATCTCTAAAATAAATCAAAAAAATCAGCCAGGCGTTGTAATGCATGCCCGTAATTCCGGCTGCTTGGAAGGCTGAGGTGGAAGGATCACTGGAGCCCAGCGCCACCGCACTCCAGTCTGGGTGACAGGATGAGACTCCAACTCAAAACAAAAAAAAAAGTTCAAGAGTCCAAAGACCTCTTTCATTCAGTGCTGTCTCTGTTCCTTTCAGCTTGGACTGATCTCAAATCTTTAAAACCTGTGTGTGTGTGTGTGTGTGTGTGTGTGTGTGTGTGTACGTGCAAAATGTATCAATGTATAGTAAATTCCATTATTCAAAAGCCACAACAACAGATCTCTTAAGGATAATCCTTGTACAACTTTGGACTTCCTGTATGACTATTGTGGGACAAAGTCTTTCAGATTCTTCCAAGTTTGATGTATAATGGGAACAATCTGAGACAATCCTTAATAGTCTTAGAACACCTTTTGTCAGTTTGAGGTAACACCTTAAGTTTTTTTATTTTTTATTTTTGTGTTGGAGTCTCACTCTGTCCAGGCTGGAGTACAGTGGCATGCTCACAGTCACCCCAGCATTCACCTGATGGACTCTGACAATATTTTGCCTCAGCCTTCCAAGTAGCTGGAACTACGGGCATGTGCTACTGTACCCAGCTAACTTTTTTTACTCATTGTAGAAATGAATCTCTCCATGGTACCTGGGCTGGTCTCGAAATCATGAGCTCAAGCCATCCACTCACCTCAGCCTCCCAAAGTGCAGGGATTACAGGCTGAGACACTGAGCCTGGCCTGTTTTTCTTAACAAAAGTTTTAACCATCACGCTCCTGGTTTTATTTTTAGACCATGTTTCTTGATTGCATGCTAGACTTTTCCTCTCCTGAATTCCTTTCTTCATGTCAGTGTTATTTTTTCTCCAGAGAGGCTCAGAATGAAAATGTATGATTTACCCAGCAAATCCCAGTTTCATTATATTTAACATTTCTTTTTTTAGGTTATCGCTCTTCTCTTGCACCCTGCTATATGCAACTAGAAGAAGGGAGGAAGCAACTTCAGTGGTCTGTCTGGAGAGCTACTTGTGATAATTTAGTGCAACTGCTTCATTTCCTAGTTTCCTCATTATAGCAGGTCATGGTGTTGCTAAACTTCCTGCCACTGCCTTCAGACTAACCAGACTTCCTCATTGGCAGAACAGGCCATCAAAGGTGCACACATGTCTCAAGATAAGACCTATTTTGGAAGTCACACACCGTTATTTATGCATTGCATTTCTTTAGGTAATCATAAAGGCTTACTCAGTTAAAGGGGAAGAGAAATAGCCTCCACCTCTTGGTGGAAGTGGCAAAGATCTAGAAAAGTATTTGCATAGATGCAAAATATAATCTTACACATCCTTAGTTAAGGTATCTCTAAGGATTCTGTTCTTTTCCCAGTGTACTTTTCACTCCATAATTGTTGATTTTGTCGACACTCATGTCTTTATCTAATGTGCTATGTGACTCTCCAAAATAATTATCAGCATCATAACCAGCATCTTATAAAATGGCTAACATATTTTGAACACCCACAGTGCTCTCTATGCACTGTACTAAGGGTTTTATGTGAACTATCTTTACATAGTTCCTATTACAAATATATGACATTGTTTCTGATTTATAGAGAAGAATGTATCTAGGAGAAACCATGATACAGGTATTTCCTTTTATTGCTACTATGAGAAATCACTACAAACTTAGTGGCTTAAATCAATATAAACACATTATATTAAGTTATAGAGGTCAGAATCCAATGCTGATCTCAATGGGTAAAAATCAAGGTGTTGATGGAGCTGCAGTATCTCCGAATGCTCTCAGCATCCATTTCCTTTTCTGATTTCTGGAGGTATCCAAATGCTCTGACCTGTGTTTTCCCCTCCTCTCTTCATCTTCCACACAAGTACTGGTGGACCAAGTCCTCGTGTAACATCTCCATGATGAGTCATTCTTCTGCAATTATGCAATTTTAAGAATTATCATAGATAATCTAGGATAATCTTCCTATATTTTGAGGTGAGCAGATTCCATCTGCAATTTTAATTGCCTTTTGTCATCTAATCTAACATAGTCACATTTTCTAGGTTTTAGGACATGGTGATATTTGGGAGCCATTGTTTTGCTTAGTGTGATATGTAAACTGAAGAGGCAGATATCTCTGTAGATATATGTATATGTGCACACAAGCACATATACATACATACACCCAAATAATATACAGATATATAATATAGAAGAGTGACACAGTAGTGACCATTATACATTTGAATGGCTGTCTATTCTGGTGTCCTCTGAGCAAAAATAGGATGAGCAATTAGAGACATCACTGAGAAGTGATTACATACTCAAGGTTTTTAATGACATGTAATGTGTCATATACTTTCTTTGGATTGTCATTAATTATCTTGTAGGGAGAAATGATCTCTTCCTATAAGGAGAGATAGGGAAAATGAAGAATCAGAGAGGCTGATGAATTTGCCCTTAGGAAGTGGTGAAGTTGGACATGAACCTGGGGATAACTGTGTCCGTCTCTGAAAGCAGCCAGTTTATTTGGGGACAGCTCCACCTGCTAAATTTTGATGCAACATAAGGATGGAAGATGGAAAAAGCAAAAGCTTTGTAGTTCCTGTAACTAAAGGTTGTTTCTTCGAGATAGAAACAACAGTTAACACTGGAAATTTTTAATCACCCTATAATTTATCTCTCTCTATCCTCAAGGACACCACAAATAGGCTATCCAGTTTGCATACAATTAATCATTAGTTTGTTATTCAAACACAGCTTCAAGAACTCTTGCTCCTCAAGCTAAACTCTGATTACTTGCCAATCACTTTTCCTAATATACAAGTGCTTGGATCAAGACTAGAGCGATTGTATATATAATATTGATCAATGCATTTGATGCATAATGTATGTTCAGTGAATGTTTGATGCCTTCCTTTTGATGGCAGAGAAACAGTTTGTATACTAAGTACCAGCACCATATCACGTTGGAGGGAAGGGCATGCAATGATGCCAGGTGATCTTAGATACTGTCCAGTGGTGCAGGGTATTTTACTTGTTGCTCTCTTGACACTACAGGTATCCTAGGAGATGTTTCTCAGCTGAGACTCTTTCAACCTAATGGCTTCACCTTTGCTTATTTTACAAATTAAGGATCTATTTAATATTTTCTTTGGGAGTTAATTGTTCTACTTTATTGAAAAAGTAAAAAATCACCACTAATATCTACCTCCACTATTTAGAGATGAAGAACCAAAGACTCAGAACATGTGCTTCTTCAAAGGTACTTGTGTAAGAAGAACTAGAGACAGCAGCATCATTAGATTTCATAGCTGCTTATTGTAGAGAATCTGTGCCAGCTCACATCCTCCTGACTCCACCAAATCAGGACTCTAAAGGAAGAGTACAAGCTACCTGTATCTTCTTCTCTTTACCTCAGAAATTCCAACCTAGGAAGCTGCTCTGACTGTGTGAAGAGCAGACTCAGAGGGCTGGAGAATTCACACCCTGCATGAGCAAGCTTCACTCAATGAATAGCAGATGTCGGTGTTTTAATACCCAAATTCCCTTGCTCCTCAAATGGGATAGCTCAGAGACATGTGTTCTATACTATTTCTCTAGGATTATCACTGTGAGATTATGCTGTGGTCATTTCCTTGATAATATACCACTTATTGACTGCCTTTCTTTTCTTAGTCCCTTTCTTTTCTTGGGATCATAGCACAAATAAACTACATTTAATGAAGTCCTTATCTCAGGAGGTTTCTGGGGGAGCTCAAATTAAGACATCTTTTTTTTCTTTTTCTTTTTTTTTTTTAAAGTGGGAGTCTCACTCCATCACCCAGGCTGGAGTGCAGTGTCACAGTCACAGCCACCCCAGCTTAAACCCTCTGGGCTCCAGCGATCCTTCACCTCAGTCTTCCAAGGAGTCGGAACTACAGGCATGTGCTACCATGTCTAGCTAATTTTTTGATTTACAGTAGAGACGAGGTCTTGCCAAGTTGCCAGGGCTAGTCTTGAATTCTCAGTCTCAGGTAATCCACTCACCTAGGCCTCCTAAAATGCTGGGATTTTAGGCTGAACCGCTGAGCCTGGCCATTTCTTTTAAACAATTTATCTTAAAAGTGTGGGGTACAATTTAGGGTTAGGTATAAAAATGGTCATTGTACAGGTCAAGTTTGGGCCGCATTTTTGTTCCCACATCACCTGATTTGAGATCAGGTATGCTTATTGATGAAGTGTGCCTCTCCTGCTCCATCCCCTGGCAGTTTTCCAATTCTGCCAATCCTTTAATTATAGTATTATGGTAATTGTTCAGGGTGCACTTATGAATGAGAATATGTGATACTCATTTTTTTGTTTCTGTGAAAGGTCACTGAGTATTACACACTCTAGCTCCATCAAAGTTGCTGTGAAGTTCATAGTTTTGTCCTTTATAGCTGCATAATATTCCATCGTGTATATGTACATTTTTAAAATCCAGTCTACTTTCGAAGCACAGTTGGTTGTATGTTTTTGCTATTGTGAATAGTGCTCCAATAAACATGCATGCACAAGAATCTCTTTTTATACAATGATTTGTGTTCCTCCAGGAATACTCCCAGAAGGGAGATAGCTGGGTCAGTGGAAGGTCAATTTTTAGAAATTGCCACACTGTTTTCCACAGAGGTTGTACTAGTTTACACTCCCACCAACAGTGTAGAAGTGTTTACTGTTCCCCACATCCTTTCCAGAATCTGTTGTTTCTTGAGTTACTGATGATGGCCATCCTGACTGGAATTAGGTGGTATCTCAGTTTAGTTTTCATTTGTATTTCTTTGATGATTAGTGAGACTGAGCACTTTTTCATGTCTCTGTTGGCTGCTCGTGTGTCTTCTTTTGAGAAGTGTAAGACATCTCTTGACTTACCATATAGTGCTGTCTTGAGTTAACTATTAATGGATAGGGCAAACTGTGAATGAAGCAGTGGATAAAAGATGCCACACGGGAAGATTTTTCCCCCTCAAAGGACATAGAGAACTGCACCATCTTGGCCAAAGGTCCTTCCAATCTCTCAATCCAATCTGCCAACCGAACTATTTTATAACCGTATTACACTTTATGCCTGCCCCAACATCGCCATTGTACTTTGGTAGTCTGAGTGTGCTCCTTCTTCCCTGGCTCATCATGGTACTCAAAGTCAGGGGATTCATCTCATTCATGCAGCATGTTGCACAGTGATTGACACAGATGGTTCACATGGTTGGAGGAAGCTAAGTGATCACCTTCATTTCAAGTTGGTGACATGGGTAAAAAGTTCATCCAACTGGAAAAGCAGATAGAAAATAAGATACTTGCAGAGGATCAGGGAGCAGAGTTTAGCCATGAAGTTGTAAGAACTCACAAGCCATAAAAGGTTTTTAAGTACATTAGTAGCATTATGAAAGTGTTATTTAAGGAAGAAAATGCTGCAAAGCTACACTTGAAATAAATCAGATCCTTTGAGCTTAAAGTCAAGGAGGCTGACAAGAGGCCTCTGCTGTTATGAGTAGGAGGGAATGGTTTGAGGGGAAGGGGAAAAGTGTGTGGGTAAAAGAATGAACTGAAAGGAACTGATGAGAAAAAAAACACTTTGTACAAAATTTCAGCAGGAACTACTAAATACTTATAGGTAAAAAAAATTATCAGATTATATCTGTATGGTGTTTTCTTTTTTTCACAGTTCTTTACTCAAAAGTTTGTAGCCACTGGGCAGATAAGATGTTATTTACAAAGGCAGGGTCATTGAGATTAGAAACTGCTGTTGGAAGCTTATTAGCTGCTCTTGATAAGCTCAGTTTCATTGCTTTACATTTGTGATGACAACAAATTTCCAATAGTAATATGATATTCAAATTCAGGAGAAGCCAGGACTCCCTACCTGCCAAAATTCTTACTAATTACACTTTTAAAAACACATAGATATATCAGTTAAATTTCAAAAGAATAAGCAAATAAAAATTTCTGTATCAAATAAAATACTTATCACATTTCTTTTTATGATACGCAGTAGAAATTCAATGGTATTATCAGTTTAACATTCACTGCAGATACTGAATCTTTTTTTTTTTTGAGTTGGAGTCTCACTCTGTCACCCAGACTGGAGTGCAGTGGCTACTCCCAGCCACCCCAGCCTCGACCTGCTGGGCTCCGGTGATCCTTCCGCCTCAGCCTTCCAAGTAGCCAGAATTACAGGCATGCGCTACCACACCCAGCTGATTTTTTGATTTATTGTAGAGATGAGGTTTCGCTGCCCAGGCAGGTCTCGAACCTGCAGGCTCAGGCAATCCACTCACCTCAGCCTCCCAAAGGTGCGGGATTACAGGCTGAGCCACCAAGCCTACCCAAATACTGAATCTTAAAATTTAAAAGTCATTGTCAGCATTATTAATTTTTATGTGTCATATGAGTTAGCACATCATTGTTAGGCTTACGTTGAATAGTAGGGCATATTTTATGTCTTCCTTTCACTTTATTGTATAATGAACACTATGTGCATTATACTTTGAAAGAATATAGAATGAATTGACTAACTAGATTGTGTTCAACAAATTTAGCATCCAAAATGGCTTTGTTGAGATCGAGTCAAAATATCTCCTTAACCATGTCAAAATGGCCATATTAAAATGTCAAATGGGCATACACAACACCAAAGAACGCCCTAAGTGCAAAATTGATGAGCTTTCAGTGCCTTATAGATGTACGGTGGGAAGGACTCGGTAAAGACAGTCATTTGTGTTGACCGGGGTCATTTAGGAAGGCTTTGCTGAAGACGTGGCTATTGACTTGACCTTCATAACAAGACTATCAGTAAGCCGGAGAGTATGTCAAGGTGCTGAGAAGTACCAAGGTGTTTTTGGATAATATGGTAGACATATGGGTGTGAATTTTTAAAAGCACATGGGAACACGGGGGCTCAAAGGCTGTGGCATTGCAATGACTCATACCCTAAAATTTCCCAGCCTTCCATGGCACATGCACCCGCTTTGTTTCAGAGCACAGACTGAGTCATCACGGTGAACAATGGACCATGTTGTTACCAGTACACTCCAAAGCAATTACAGAATATTTATACCTGCTGGAAAAGAGAGATCAGATGAGGGAGATAAGGATTCATTCCTGCATGAAGGAGTGTGTCTGAAGTCTGTTATCCTCTTGAGAACCACTCACAAAGCAGGTGGAAAACTATAGAGAGAGGAATTGATGTAAAAATATTAATAGGTCATCGACACTCCCATGAATAGATTACCAAGTGTGAAGGTATATTGGATGTATAACTTCACTGAACTAAGTCTTTGCAACCATCTTGCTGTCAGTAACCCTAGTTTACAGACAATGAGAATTAGATTTGGGAAGCTGACATGATTTTTCTGCAATCATACAGCCCAGTAAAAGTGGGATTTGAATTCACCTAATTCTGACTCAAAATTTCATTCTCTCTAAACGTCACCACCTCTTAGGAGGAGCCAAGAGTTGTAAGTATTTTTGCTGAGGGCCATGGAAATTACTAGCATTGGCATGGCACTTTTCTGTTTTGGATGTGTGAAATATTATTATAATGAATTGTAACTTAAAATGCTCATCTTAAATACTGTGTGTTCCTTATACTAACTCTGTAAGGTAGGGTTGAAGCTAATGTTTGGCAAAAGTGTGGGGCCCAACCAAGGTCACAGGTGAGGTCACTGGTGCCTTCGACCTAAATAAATACTCATCCTGCAAATGAAATATTATGGAAAAGTCCAATACATGATGAAAACAAAGAGGATGGGGCTGTGGAGGCTGAATTTGGGTTGTGGAACCTTAGAGATCCTGCCTGTTTGTATTTTTCTTCTTCCACTTACTGGCCCCCTCTGAGACACCTCAATGAAAAGCTGTGGCTTGAGGGGCTTTTTGGATTTCTTTTGCTGCCTCTGATGGGTCAGACACAGCCATCTTTGTTTAAGCTTTGTTTCCCTCCCCCCACCTAAGCCTAACTTTGGTCCTTCTGGCTCATGTTCCCTGTTCTGTGGCTCTTGCTTTGACTTTGCTAGGTGAATTTTGAGGGCTCAGTTTCATATTGTGTGGGTTTATGGAATGGCCCACACAGATGTTCAAATCAGGAGTGAGATTCTCTTATCTGAAGACATATGAGGCATCTTTATTGACATTTTAATTTGTTTTTATTATTGAGGAGGTGTCAGGTGGCATAGATCCTCACTCTTTCACTTAATAAATTGAAAAATAAGCTCTGTATGTTAGCCTTCTCATTCATAAAATGGGGATAATAATGGTAGCTGCCACCTTGGACGGCTTTGGTAATTAAATTAGTATTTCACATAAAGGACTTAAAGCCGTATCTGGTACATAAAAACTGTTCAGTATTCACTAGTAGTATGCATTAAAAAATCTTAAAGGCTTTAGCTGCAATGAGTTAGTATGACTCAGACACCCCCATACACACACACCATTCTTGAGTTAGCAACACAGCTGCAGACTTCAATCTATGGGACATATCAATCAATTTAACCTTTCCTTGTAATATCATGATTTTTACATTTTTTGGGAGCACTTCCAGCATCACTGGCAGCACTTTTTGTTATCATGGTATTCAAGGTCTATGTTATTGCACTAAACACAATGAACAAATATGAGTGAAGTGCAAGAGATCACTTTTTACTGTGATACTCAATTGACTAGAGAGAATAACTGCTCACATGGAGATGGTTAGTGTCACATGGCATTTTAAGTGGATACTTGCATCACGTGGGCTCACTGCAATACAAAAAGGAGGTGGCTATAAAATTATTGCAGTAGTTCAGTAGAAGCGACCATTAATTTTATGCAGTTATGGTTTAATACTGCCTCCTTACTTTGCTCATTTTTCTCTTGATTGTGATTGATATCATTGACCATCTGTAAATGTTTGTGTGTGTAAGTTTTGACAAATTTTTACTTTTTATAACATTTGTATATACTTTATGACAGTCAATGATAAAATAGACTATATATATATATATATATATGCTATATATCTGTCTATTTTCTGCTCTCAAGGTATGCCTAACTTTAAAAAATTTTTCCACATTTCTAGATTATGCACTTTGCCAGTTTTTCACACTGTAGCAAATTTCAAAAAGAATTTTTTTGATATGTCTATTTAAAAAAATCAAGTGGGAGAGAGAGGCAAGATGGCGATGGCATAGGTGAACTGGTGAGATTCTCTGAACGTGAGTTCCCACAAAGGCTATTACTTCTCTTCCCCCATCCCCCAGCCCACCACCAACTGTGCTGGTACCAGGCCTGGGAACTTCAGTCCCACGCAGGGACAGATATTGCGCCCTCTCCCACTGCTGCTGTTCTACTGCGTGTGTGGAAGTCTCCAGTCCCAGCCCCCTCCAGATCCCTCCCCGGCTGCATTGTCTCCAGCCCGGAACCCGGCACCAAGCCGCTGGTCACACAGGGAGGCTCTGGGCACCCACCCCTCAGAGACATCTGTCCCATTCCTGGCTGAAGTACTCTGTAGGGGGCCCAGCGCCACTCTCGCGGCTCACCGCCTGCCCTTTGGAACTTTGGAGCTCTGGAACTCTGGGTCCACCCTGGCTGAGGCACTCAGCGCGAGACCCCAAGCTGGAGGACCCAGACAAGCGGAGAAAAACAGATCTGCTTAAACTGCCTCGCCATTCTCCAGGCAGAGACTTCCATTGCCCCGCCCACCTATCAACAAACTTTACCTCATTTCCTACGGCCAGATATTGCAGCCTCTCGCCACTGCTATTCCACTGTGTGCTGGGAGTTTTGGGTCCCTGCCCCCTCCGGCTCTCTCCCCAGCTGCATTGTCTCCAGCCCGGCACCCGGCAATACTGGTCACACAGGGAGGCTCTGGGCGCCCGCCCCTCAGAGACACCAGTCCCATTCCTGGCTGAAGTACCCTGTGGGGGGCCCAGAGCCACTCTTGCTGCCCACTGCCTGCCCTTTGGAGCTTTGGAGCTTTGGAGCTCTGGAACTCCGGGCCCACACTGGCTGAGGCACTCAGTGTGAGACCCCAAGCCGGGGGACCCAGACAAGTGGAGAAAAACAGATCTGGGTAAACTACCTTGCTATTCTCTAGGCAGAGACTTCCATTGCCCCGCCCACCTATCAACAAACTTTACCTCAGTTCCTAAGGCAACAGCGCCAAACAGGAGACAAAGCCCCACCCCTATGCTGCAATGAAAAACAAAAGGGAGAGGATGGAATCGGAGATCACAGAAGTGACTCTAGTCTGATCGCTTATTTTGACTTAAGATTTTATCATTGTAGCTGTTGGTTTAGATCACGTTTGGTGTTTACCTTCTGACTTACACTGTTTCTTGATTTTATTGGCCTATCTCTGTGTAACTATCAGTACTCTTTAGGGAATCTTTCTTACCTTTCTTCACTTCTTTCTTGCCCTGTGTCTCTTTCTCACCTGATAGTTGGTATGTATATCTGTTTTCCCTCTCGCACTTCTCTCTTTTGCTTATTTTGACTTATGATATTATCACTGTAACTGTTGGCTTAGATCACGACTGTTGTTTACCTTCTGACTTCCACTGTTTCTCGATTTTATTGGCCTGTCTCTGTGTAGCTATCAGTACTCCTTAGGGAATCTTTCTTACATGTCTTTCTTCACTTCTTCCCGGCCCTGTTTCTCTTTCTCACCTGATAGTTGGTATGTATATCTGTTTTCCCTCTCGCACTTCTCTCTTTTGCTTATTTTGACTTATGATTTTATCATTGTAACTGTTGGTTTAGATCACATTTGTTGTTTACCTTCTAACTTACACCGTTTCTCGATTATACTGGCCTGTCTCTGTGTAGCTATCAGTACTCTTTAGGGAATCTTTCTTACATGTCTTTCTTCACCTCTTCCCAGCCCTGTGTCTATTTCATACCTGATAGTTGGTATGCATATGTTTTCCCTCTCGTGCTTCTCTCTTTCTAACTCCCTATTGACCCTCCCTTCCTCCATTATTTTCCTCTTTTATATGCCCCCTTTATAAATCTAGGGAGCAAGACTGCATACACCCGAATAGACAGACTGTAAAGCAGAGGGAAAAGTGAACAAAGCCAGAAGACCCTCATAAGGAAGAACAGGTCATTGCAGAAGAGAAATAAAAGCAACCCCACCTTCCCTCAAAAACAGAATTGAAGAGGGGGAGGGAAAGGGGGAGAGGGAGAAAAATCTACAGAAATCAAGAAAAACCAAAAGAAGAGTATGGGTCTCTCCCAGACGCCTGGGAGAGCAGACACTGAGAAAACTGACTTTGGAATGCAAACAATGAAAAACCCCCAGAATGAAAACCTTTGAACATCTAGGCATACAGGGAACACACCTCAAAAGAGTAAAAGCCATCTACGAGAAACCTACAGCAAGAATACTCCTAAATGGACAAAAATTAGAACCATTTCCCCTGAAAACTGGAAAAAGACAAGGATGCCCACTCTCACCTCTCCTGTTCAACATAGTAGTGGAAGTCCTGGCTCAAGCAATCAGAGAAGAGAAGGCAATCACGGGTATCCAAACAGGAAAAGAGGTAGTCAAGTTATCTCTCTTTGCAGATGATATAATTGTGTACCTTGAAAACCCAAGAGAATCTGTCAAAAACCTCCTTACACTGATAAAAGCCTTTGGCAAAGTCTCAGGTTACAAAATAAATGTACAAAAGACAATCGCATTTCTCTACACCAATAATAAATAAACAGAAACCCAAATAAAAAACACAATTCTATTCACAATAGCCACAAAAAAATGAAATACCCTGGCATCTTCCTAACCAGAGATGTGAAAGACCTTTACAAGGAAAACTACAAAACACTGCTCAAAGAAATCAAAGTTGACACAAACAAGTGGAAAAATATCCATGCTAATGGATTAGAAGAATCAACATTGTGAAGATGTCCATCTTACCTAAGGCAATCTACAAATTCAATGCAATATCCATCACATTACCAGCCACATTCTTCTCAGACCTAGAAAAAACAACGCAGGAATTCATATGGAAACACAAACGTCCAAGAAGAGCCAGAACAATTCTCAGCAAAAAAAAAACAAAAAAAACCAAAGCAGGTGGTATCACATTACCAGACTTCAAACTCTACTATAAAGCTACAATCATCAAAACAGCTTGGTATTGGTATAGGAACAGGCATATTGATCAATGGAATAGAATTGAGATTCCAGAAGCAAAACCTCAATTTCTCAACCAAGTCATCTTTGACAAAGCCTCCACCACCTATCACTGGGGAGAGGAGAACCTATTCAGTAAATGGGGCTGGGAAAACTGGCTGACCACATGCAGAAGATTGAAACAGGACCCCTATCTATCCCCATGCACAAAGGTTAATTCCAAATGGATCAGAGACCTAAATGTAAAACG
>NW_007248070.1:29616-38921 GCF_000164805.1 Carlito syrichta
GGAACTCAAACGTGCTGAAAAGAAAAAAACAAACAACCCCATTATAAAATGGGCAAAAGATATGAACAGACACTTCACAAAGGAAGACATCCGAGCAGCCAACAAACACATGAAGAAATGTTCAACCTCACTAATCATCAGGGAGATTCAAATGAAAACCACATGGAGATACCACCTAACCCCCAGTCAGAATGGCAATTATCAACAAGTCAAAAAATAACAGCTGCTGGAGAGGGTGTGGTGAAAGGGGAACACTTCTACACTGTTGGTGGGAGTGTAAACTAGTGCAACCTCTGTGGAAAGCAGTGTGGTGATTCCTAAAAGCTCTAAATGCCAACCTCCCATATGACCCTGCAATCCCTTTACTGGGAATATACCTGAAGAACTCAAATCACTCTATAAAAAAGATACCTGCACACGCATGTTTATCGCAGCGTTGTTCACAATAGCAAGAACCTGGAAATAGCCATGCTGCCCATCAAAAGAGGACTGGATTTTTAAAATGTGGTACATACACACAATGGAATACTACGCAGCCATAAAAAAGAACAAAATCATGAATTTCGCAGCAACCTGGATGGAACTAGAGTCTATAATACTGAGTGACCTCTCACAGAAACAAAGATCCGAATATCACATGTTCTCACTCATATAATGGACCTTAAACATCCAATGCAATACTATACGAAAATGACTGATCATACTGGGAAACTATGGTGGGGGGAGGGAGATGGGATTAACAGTAGCAAATATCTGTCTGGGAACGGGGAAACACCCCATATCAACAGGGTGCCTGAATGAAACGCAATTGTATACCTAACCCTTAATGTACCCCACAACTTCATAATAAAAAAAATAAAAAAATAAAAAAAATCAAGTGGACCAGTGCAGCTCAAACCCATGTTTTTCAAGGATCAACTATATAAAATAAAATATTGTAAACTATAGGCACAGTAGATCTCTATTATTCATTAATAACCAAAATGATGTATTCTTAGACTAACATTTCTTCATTTACTCCTTCCTCAACCTCTAATAAACACCATTTTACTCTCTGTTTCAATGATTTTGACTATTTTAGTTTTGTCATATTAATTGCTTCATGCAGTATTTGTTCTGACTCGAGTTGATTTCAATTAGCACAATGTACTTGAGGTTTATACATGTCACAAATGGCCAGATTCCTTTATCTTATGCCTGAATTACATATATATGTGTGTGTGTGTGTGTGTGTGGTGTGTGTGTGTGTGTGTGTGTGTGTGTATATATATATATATATACACACACATCTATATAGCAATTGTTAAATACTTTGTTAAAGTAATACATAGATAGCATCTCTTATCATGTGTATACATTTTTTTGACACCAGGATGTATCTATGTATTACTTTTTGAAGTTGAATTTTGATGTTTAGTGTGACTTTCACTCAACCATGCTTCTGTCATTTTCTTTGACTGTCCTGCCTGTCTCATGGTGATACTAGCATTCATTTGATTAATGCCATCTTTTGAGAGAAGGTCATATTTAAAATGTGTATATGTATTTTGGGCACGCCATATATATCACATTTCATTATACACATATCACATTCCATTTTGTGTGTATGTGTGTATTTTCTTTGTCTATTCACCTATTGACAGACATTTAGGTTGCTTTCATGTCTTAGCTTTTATGACTAATGTTGCAATGAATATGGGAGTGCAGATATTTCTTTAAAATACAACTTTTAATTCTTTTGAATGTACACCCAGAAAGGGAATTGCTAGATCATATGGCAGTTCTGTGTTTAACTTTTTGAGAAACTGCCATATTGTTTTCCATAGAGAGAGTACCAATGTACATTCCCACCAAGAGTGTACAAGGGTACCCTTTACTCCACATTCTCACTAACATTTATTACCTTTTTAAAAAGCCATAGCCATTTTAACATGTGTGAAGTGATATATTATTGTAGTTTTGATTTGCATTTCCCTGATAATTAGTGATATTGAGCACATTTCATATACCAGTTGGCCATTTGTATGTTTTGAAAGAGTCTAATTAGTTTCTTTGCCTTTTTTTAACTCAGTGATTTTTTTTTTGCTATTGGGTTGTAGAAATTCCTTATATATTTTGGATATTAGCTCCTTATCAGATACATGGTTTGCAAATATTTTCTCTAATCCTGTAGGTTACCTTTCCACCATAATTATTTGCCATACAAATCTTTTTAGTTTTATGTAGTTCCACTTGTCCATTTTTGCTTTTGTTTTCTGTGCTTTTGACATCATAGCCAAAAAAAATCACTGCCAAGGTCAATGTTGAGAAAGTTTGTTCCCATGTTTTGTTTTGTTTTTCTAGAAGTTTTACAGTTTCAGTTCTTGCATTGAAATATTTAATGTATTTTGAGTTGAAATTTGTGTATGGTGTAAGATGAGTCCAATTTAACTCATTTGCATGGGATTATCCATTTTCCCTATCATAAACATTTCTATGTTATTATTCTTTAATTATATTATATATTAGTAATCATTAGTATCTCATTATTCAGATGTTCCTAATTTAGCCACTTCTACTATTTGACATTTGTTTTTTATTTTTCATCATTGTAAGCAATGTCGTTATGATCATCTCTACAGATAAAACTCAGTACACATCCACAATGATTTCCTGGGGATAAAATCTCAATTATAAATTTGTTATGAAAAAAATAGGAAATTTTTAGACCAAATTTCTTACAAAATTGATGAACACTTTGTGTTATCACAGTATGAATATGGAAGTTTTTCTTACATATTATCCAACACTACATATTATTTTTTTAGATTTACTTATATAATAAACACATGCTCTCTCTCTCTCTCTCTCTCTCACACATGCACACACATATTTTAGGACCTTTAAATATGCTTATTAGCTTTTTTTTTTTGAGTCAGAGTCTCACTCTGTGACCCAGACTGCAGTGCAGTGGCACACTCCTGACCACTGCAGCCTCGACATGCTGGGCTCCGGTGATACTTCCGCCTGAGCCTTCCAAGTAGCTGGAACTACAGTTGTGTGCTACCTCGCCCAGGTAATTTGTTTTTGATTTATTGTAGAGACGAAGTCTCACCAAGTTTCCCGGCAGGTCTAGAACCCGCAGGCTCAGGCAATTCACTCACCTCAGCCTCCCAAAGTGCATGATTATGAGCCACCAAGCGCATTAGCTTTTATAATTCTGTCATAAAATGCCCCTTACTGTTCTTTTTAATGCTTTATATGTTAAGGGGGATAATTCTACATTGTATATATTAACATGTTTTCCAATTTCTTATTTTCCTTTTAGTAATGACCATCATATATTAAGCATAGTATTTAGGAACACCAACTTTATTTATATTTAGCCTGCCATGGTACAAATCTGGAACACAGCCCTTAAAACTATATGACCTTGAGGGAGTTACAGAGTAAGTTCATGACTCAGTTCATCCACCTATAAATGGAAAATTATAATAATAGTGCAAACCTCATATGGTGCTGAGGATTAAATAGGATATAACTTGAAAGGTGCTTAGCACAATCTCTGAAGATTATAGTACTCAATAACAATAAGAAAAATATTGACATCAGCTATGTTTATGTTACTGGTTAGTCAGTAGTGTGCAAAATTCACTAAAAAAGTTCACCTTCTGACCTAGTTGAGCCCACACTAAGGTGGGAATTGAGGTGGCAGGAAGAATGAGCACTGCGCCCCATCCTTACTAGCCATAAGGCGATTTTCAAGGGCAATTTAATTTCCTGGTGAGTCACAAAATAACCCCACTGTAGAAGAGTTAAATATGGGTTTGCAGTATAGTAAGTATGATTCTAGAAGTCCTTTGACTTCTCTATGCTGCCAATTATTGAGGCTTAATCATTTTGCATGTTTTATGATGATAGATGTTGGCCTTGAGTGGAGAGGATGTCATCCAAGATTTTGTGACAGTAAAAAAGAAAGTTATTGTGACAGTAAAAAAGGAAACTTGATTAGACATAATAGAATAAATGGTCTAAATAATAGGCCTGACCAATCACACTCATTGATGCAGATATACCACAACCAGAGCAGATCAATTCTGTAAATCATGGAATTAGTGCTACACTGTGTTGCACAGTGACATTTGCCTTTCAGAAGCATTTTAACATTACTAGAGATAATAATGATACATCCATAGAAACACTTTTACAAAGTTATAAAGCCTGAACTGTCATAATCAGGATTAGGGAGGAGATCACAAAAATGCTCAAAATGGCTAAACTGTTAGGGAGAATAAGAGGCTAATTTATTCCTAAGAATGACAGTTGGTGTTTGAAACTTGATTTAGTAATAGTGGTTCTTATATTTTCTAAGAAGCTCAGGGTCACTATAACAATATATACTCCCATTCTATGCAAAAAAACAAATATGTTGTTTCTTAGATAAAATAGTAAGAATGCAGAGAGATTATATAATTCAGAGTCAGATCATGAATGTATCTATGGTGTTGGCTAGCAAGAGAACCCATGAGTCTTTGTTTCTTTTAAATGTTGACAATTCAGTATTTAGCATGTATGATGACTACCACCTTAACAATAAAGCTAAAGCAGTCCAACACTTACTTTTTTCCCCACAAATCTATTAATAAAGATATGTATATTTCCTACAATTTACAAGACACATCCCATATAAAGAGTTTTCTAGCTGGTTGGGAGGTAGATGCTATCTATGTGGTTGCAAAGAATTCTAACCAGCTAATTTTAAAGTGCAAGAAGGAGCTCTTTAAGGTTTAAAGAGTTATTGTAAATCAGATAAAAACATGAGTTTTCCAATTAAATATGGACCACAAACAGGCAAGTACAAAGGAAGTAATATAAATACACAGTCATATGAATAGATAATTTTTAAAATTCTTTTTTAATCTATACTAATGGCATTTAAAAATTATATATTTACTTTTCATAAAATTGTATTGAAAAACATATAGATGGTACGGCTAGTGGGAATGCAAACTAGTGCAACCTCTTTGGAAGACAGTGTGGTGATTTCTGAAAGAACGAGAAATTGACCTTCCATATGACCCAGGCAAATCCCCTATTGGGAATACACCCAGAGGAAGTCAAATCATTCTACAAAAAAGATACCTGCACATGTATGTTTGTTGTAGCTCTATTCACAATACAGCAAAATAGCAAAACCATAGAACCATGCTGCCCACTGAAGCTGGACTGGATAAAAAAATGTGGTACACATACACAATAGAATATAATGCAGCCACAAAGACAGACAAACATACAGACTTCCTAGCAACGTGGATGGATTCAGAGTCAATAATACTCAGTGATCTTTCACAGAAACAAAGAACAGAGTATCATATGTTCTCACTCATGAGCAGACCTGAACAATTATCATAATACTATGAGAAAGGAATTGGCAGTAGTGAGAAACTGTCAGGGGAGAGGGGTGGGATTGGCAGTTGAGGGAAACTGCTAGGGGAGGGAGGGGTACATGTCATCAACAAGGGTACCTGCATAGTGGACATTTGTATACCTAACCCTGAATTGTACCCCACAACTTTAAAATAACAAATTTTAAAAAAGGAAAACATGTCAATGACTCAACATCAATCATTTAAATGGGTAATAAAACTTGGTTAATAATGTGCATTTAAAATATTAAAATGTACTACCTTTTAATTTTGCAATTTTATTTCTAGGTAGCTATTCTAATGTTATCCAGAGGGAATCTCAGAGATTAAAATTCAGAGGCAAGTCATTTGTTTGGGAGGTGCCACCAGGAGAGAGATAAGAAAGTGACACAGGGAGGAGAAGAGGGCTACTAAATGATTCGTTAGCCACAGTAGGCTCCTGAAGCTGGATCTTACCAGGGGACTCTTGGAAACAGTGCAAATATGTGCCTCACAATCATTCTATCTGAGGAGGCAAGGAGGTTATATATTTACACCCCAACTCTTGAAAGTCACTGGTTGAGAGCTATTAGTGAAGATTTTAATTCCCTGGGCTTTCAACCTGCTGTAAACTTGGGCCTATTGGCTTCTACAGTTCTGGAAAAAACCCTCACCCACAGAGGTACTCATCATGATACACTTAGAAATGTTTGGGAGACCGAGGTAAGAGGATTGCTGGAGCTCGTGGGTTTGAGATCAACCTGGTCAAATTGGTGAGACCTCATCTCTACAATCAAGAAAAAATAGCTGGCTATGGTGGCACATGCCTGTAGTTCCAGCTATTTGGAAGGCTGATGTGGAATGATCGCTGGAGCCCAGCAACTCGAGGCAGATGGGCTGTGAGCATGCCACTGCACTCCAGCCTGGGTGACAAAGTGAAACTCTGACTCAAAAAAAAGAAAATAAGTTAAACTCCTCCAGGAATGGATGAGCCAGTGACAATGTACTATACTTTAAAACAATCAACAATCATGCAAATTGCAATTATATGCCTACAGATATGTAGGTACAAATCTATTTATTATAATATATGTTATGTATTAGAAACAATGTAAGTGCCTAACACTTGAGAGCACCATAAATAATAGTATATATAATACTATATAATTTCTAAGTAATGTTTAATTATTAGCAAGAATGCTATAGAAGAGACTGATAATGCCAATGTAAACAGCATGTCTAGTATGATTATATTTCAGTTTGAAAAATTATGTATCCATAAAAAAAGAGTTGGAAGGACACAAAACAAGATACAAGAAGTAACTTCCTTTGGGAAGTATTATAAAGAATGTGCTTTTCCAGGTCAATGCTGGGGTGGCAGTGAGTGTTGCCAGCCTGGGTGATGGAGTGAGACTCCAACTCAAAAAAAAAAAAGAATTAATTCTAATATTGTTTGAGTGTATGTGTGTGGGATGTCAGGGGATAGGTGTGAGTGTATTGAAAAACACACATAGTCATTAATAGGGGAAGGGAACTCAAAGGAAAAACAACAAAGCATCATAGTGGTTATTTTAGAGGAGTTTTAATTTTCATCTTTATAATTTAAAATTTTTCTCCTTAATGCCAAAGTAGGAAGAAATACAATGTTAACAAAATATCTAAGTGTAATTTTAACAAAAGAAAAAACACTGCACTTGTCAATTCAAGGCATTTATTCTGTTTGTGACTTTATCTGTAAGAAAATTAAAATAAAGATTTGTATTAAGTTTAAAAAAGAAGAATGTGCTTCTTTTCATCCTCTTCTCCCCCTCCACCTCCTGCTCCTTCTTCTTCCTGCCTGCTTTTTTAAAAAAATGTGTACTAGAAACATACATTACTTCTGTGATAAGAAAATAGTCATTATAGATTTCAAGATGAGTTACCAATAAGCTAAAAATAAAATGATTAAAAGTACTTCATTGAATCTAGAAAATTAATTTTAAGTGAATTAATTACTGTTTACATTTTTGAACTTAGTGAAGTTTATGTCTATGAATCTAATAATTTTTTTCCTTTTGTAGTTTGACTGGTCATGCTTATCAACTATCAGACATGGGATTATGAAAATAGGGGGGGTTTCAGCATATGTACTTGAACACCGGTATTACTTATTCAATTCTTTACTGTGGCTATACAGAACTTGAATTCTAATTTAAAATGTTCAAATCTGAGCATAAAGAGTTCCATTTAAAAAAACAATAACCCCACTTTAATAAAGAATTACTAAGACTAAAAATTAATAAGAAGTAAAGTTGTCTCAAAGTGTTCCCTAAGACAAATAAGCTAGAACATGGAATTGCTTTCCTGAAAGGGATTTATAACTACTCATTGTGGGTTACTAATAAGTAAAACATCTTTAGAACCAAGATTGGATGAGGGCAAATTTGTTGTTTTTCATAGCCTGAGATTGCTGGCCACGGATGCTAATACAAATCTAATCAAATGTTATATAAATTGATTATCTAGCACAGTGCTTTATACACAGTAGGTCCACAAAGATACAATTCCTGTAAACTAACATTAGGTTTGGCAAAAAGTCTGCCAAAACATGATTTACTGACTTGTTGGAGGGTGCATGTTAGTCAAATTGCCAATTCTATTTTGCATAAGGTTTTTCCTTTTTACCAGAAAGAGAGTGGGAGATCATTGTTCTAATCACTCTCTCTCTTTTTTTTTTTTTTGAGATTGGGATTTTCTTTCTTAAATAGCATTCTTTGTTGCTATAACATTGTCTTTGCAATAGGTGATATATAGAAGTAAGTCCGTTAGCTAGATGGGATACAAGGAAGGTTTGTAAATAATCTGTGGTGTTATTTCAGATCAAGCAAAAGCTGGGAAAAGCCTGGGAGCTGTGAGTATACACTACCTTGGTTGTTGAATCCTGGTTCCAGCATGTGGTTTTAGATCAATCACAGCCAATTTGACCGTTAGTTTTGTCATCTGGAAAAAAATCTAGACTCTTGGATTAATAGACAATAATATTTAGTTTTTCCAAAGTGTTCCCTCCTATGAATTTCAGGATAGAAAAAGCAAATAAAAATCAAAAAATCCAAAAATTCACACTGCCAAAAGTCTACATTAATTCTATAATTGAAAATACATCATTCAGAAGGTTCTTCTCTGGATCTCAGCATCAGAAGCTTCTGTTTGGTTGCTGAAGCACTAGAATGATGAACATTTGTAAAGTGAAATTTCTGCTTTGTCCAACTACTGAAACTATACCTCTATCTAGCCAGCATAATGGTGACTCATTCCTGCCTATGCCTGTCACCATTAACTATTTAGAAAATGCATGTATAGGTTGGACATTCTCCATTTATGAGAGCCACTCTTCTCATCCTCTGGTTCAAAAGTTGGGAAGAGTCATTCAATAAGCTATGGATTTAAAGGTGGAAAGACAAAAGCACTATTCTTTGAGAATACTTAGGACATCTATCATTTAGGACATCTATCAAGGGCACCTATAAGAAGGCAGCATTCAGAAAGCATCCATCAGAGCACATCTATCAGAAGCTACCCTCAGAGGAAAACCCATTAGAGGATATCTGTTATGGGTCATTATCAGAGGATATTGATCAAAGGGCACCTATCAGTGGACAAACTTCAGAGGACATCTATCAGAGAACATATATAAGAAGGCATCCATAATACAGCATCTATTAGAGTCTATCCTCAAGCTGGCACAGTGGCTCACACCTGTAATCCCAGCATTTTGGGAGGCACAGGCAAGAGGAGTGCTTGAGTCCACGAGTTTAAGACCAGACTGGGCAATTTGGTGAGACTTTTTCTCTACAATAAATCAAAAAATTTGCCAGGAGTGGTGACATGTGCCTATGGTTTCAACTACTTGGAAGGTTGAGGTGGAAGGATCACCTGAACCCA
>NW_007248070.1:38941-44261 GCF_000164805.1 Carlito syrichta
GAGTGCAACTCTGACTCAAAAAAAAAAAAAAAAAGCTATCCTCAGAGAACATCCATGAGAGGATATCTGTGGGAGGACAATCATTAGAGAGTATCCATCAGAGGGCAACATCCATCATAGAACATCTATCAAGGGCATCTCTCAGAGGGCAGCCTTCAGAAGATATTCATAGGGGCACATCTAACAGAAGCTATCCTCAGAGGACATCCATTAAAGGATATCTATCAGAGGGCATAAACCAGAGGAGAGCCATCAGACTATACTGATCAGAGGGCATCTATTAGAAAGCAACCTCCAGCAGGCATCTATCACTGGACATCTATCATAAAATATCCATTAGAGTCTTTCCTAAGAGGACATCCATCAAAGGATATTTGCCAGAGGGCGTTAATCAGGGAATAACCATCAAAGGGTATCTGTCAGAGGCCCTTATCAGAGAGTATCTATCAGTTTATATCCATTAAAGGGCATCTTTGAAGGCAGACTTCAGAGGACAACATCCATCAGAGGACATTCATCAGAAGATATCCAACAGAGAACATTCATAAGAGGGCATCCATCAGAGAACATCCATCAGAGGGAATCTATCAGAAGGCATCCATTAGAAAGCACTTATTAGAAGGTATTGTCCAACTGGGCACAGTGGCTCACACCTGTAACCCCAGCAATCTAGGAGGCACAGGTGAGAGGACTGCTTGAGTCCAGGGGTTCAAGACCAGAATGGGCAACCTGGTGAGACCTCATCTCTACAACAAATCAAAAAATTTACCAGATGTGGTGGCATGCGCCTGCGGTTCCAGCCACTTGGAAGGCAGAGGAGGTAGGATCACCTGAGCCCACTAGGTGAAAGCTGCAGTGGCCAGGCACATGCCACTGCACTCCACACTCCAGCCTGGGTGACAGAGTGAAACCCCAACTAAAGAAAAAGGTATCCTCAGAGGACAGCCATCAGAGAATATCTGTCAGAGGACATTTATCAGAGAATATCTATAAGAAGGCATCAATCATCATAAGACAATTATCAAGGGCATCTCTCAGGGGGCAGACTTTAGAGTGCATGCATCAGAGTACCTCTATTTGAAGCTATCCTCAGAGGACACCCATCAATGGATATCTGTCAGAGACCATTATCAGTATCCATCAGGATATATTGATCAAAGGACATCTATCAGAGGGTGGTATTCAGAGGACGACATCTATCAGAGTGCATTCATCAGAGAACATCCATCAGAGGGCATCTATCCGAAGGCATCCATAAAAGGGCATCTATTAGAAGCTATCTTCAAGCCAGGTGCAGTGGCTCAAACCCATATTCCCAGCACTTTGGGAGGGAGAGGTGAGGACTACCTGAGTCCCGGGGTTCAAAACCAGCCTGGGCAATTTGGTGAGACTTCATCTATACAAGAAATCAAAATTTTTCCAGGAGTGGTGGCATGTGCCTGAGGTTCCAGCTATTTGGAAGGCTGAGGTGGAAGAATCACCAGAGCCCAGCAGGTGAAGACTGCAGTGACTGTGAGCATGCCACTGCACTCTGTACTCAAGTCTGGGTGACAGAGTGGGATTTCAGCAATAAAAAAATGTTATCCACAAGAGACATCCATCAAGGATATCTGTCAGAGGACATTCATCAAAGAGTAACCATCAGAGGACATCAACCATCATAAGACATCTGTCAAGGGCATCTCTGAGAGGGCAGGCTTCAGAAGGCATCCATCAGAGCACATCTATCAGAAGCTACCTTCAGAGGACACCCATTAAAGGATATCTATTAGAGGGCATATGTCAGAGAGTATCCATCAGAGGGCATCCAACAGAGGACAGCTATCAGAATATATTGATCAGATGCATCTATTAGATAGCAGCCTTCAGAAGGCATCTATCACTGGACATCTATCAGAGACTATCCATCACAGGCTTTCCTAAGAGGATACCCATCAAAGGATATCTGTCAGAGGGCATTAATCAGGGAGTATCCATCAAAGAGTATGTGTCAGAGAACATTTGTCAGAGTATCCATCTGAGGGCATCCATCAGAGGACATCTATCAAAGGGTATCCATAAGAGGGCAGACTCCAGAGGGTATCTTTCAGAAGGCATCTATCAGAGAATATCCATCAGAGGATATCCATCAGAGGGCAACCATCAGAGGACCTCCATCATGGGGTATTCATCAGAGGGTATTCATCAGGATTCCATCAGAGAACATCTATCAGAAGTTATTGAACAAAGGACATTCATCAGGGGATATTGATCAGTGGGCATCCATCAGAAGGCACTGACCACAGGATACTGATCACAGGGCTTTCCTCAGACGGTATTAATCAGCGTCATAAGAAGGTGTAGATCACAGGGCATCTATAAGAAGGTATTGATCAGAAGCTATAGACAAAAGTACATCAATGAGAGGATACTAATAGAGAGAGAGGCATCCATCAGAGGATATCTATCAGAGAACATCTTTCAGATGGCAGACTTCAGAAGGCATCCTTCAGAGAGTATCTATCAGAGTATATTGATCTGAGGTCTTCTATCAGAAGGCAGCCTCCAGAGGGCATCTATCAAAGGACATTCATCACAGGATATCCATCAGAGGATATACAGCAAAGGATATCCATCAGAGCACATCCATCAAAGGGCAGCCTTCAAAGGACATCTTTCAGAGGGCATCAGAGAACTTCCATGAGAGGGCATTCATCAGAGGGTGTTCATCAGAAGGCTTCCTTCAAAGAACATAGGAATGCATCCACCAGAGGGCATCCAGAATCAGGTATCCATCAAAAGATATGCATTAGATGACATATAACAGAGGGCATATATCAGATAGCAGTCTTTGGAGGGCATCCCTCAGCAAGTATTTATCAGAGGACGCTCATCACAAGCTATCCATCAGAGGGCATTCATTAGAGGGCATGCATCAATGGATATCCATGAAAGGGCATCATTCAGAGGCATCCATTGCAGGGTTTCTATAAGAGGATATCCATCACAGGACATTCATCAGAGGGTATCCATCAGAGGGTATGTGACTGTGGAGGCTGTCAAGTCCAAGATATTCAGAGTAGGCAACATGTTGGAGACCCAGGGAAAATGTAGTGTTGTAGCTAGAATCCAAAGGCAATCAGCAGGCAGAATTATCTCTTCCTCTGGAGATGTCAGTCTTTTTGTGTGTCTTAAGGCCTTCAACTGATTAGATTAGGCCAACCATTAACATAACAGAGAGACATCTTCTGTACTCAAAAATCTCCCAATTTGAAAGTTAATCACTGCTAGGTGTGGCAACTCATACGTGTAACACCAGAACTTTGAAAGGTTGAGGCCAGAGAATTGCTTGAGCCCAGTAATTCAAGACCAGTCTAGATAACACTGGTGTGTCTCCTTCTCACCATCCAGTCATAACAAAATCAAAACAGGAATTAAAAGATTCCTGGAAACAAATGAAAATGAAGAAACATCTTACAAAACCTCTGGGATGCCATGAAAACTGTTCTAAGAGGGGAATTATATATCTCTACAAACACACATCAAGAAAATGGAAAGATCACAAGTTAACAGTCTAACAAATCACCTAAGGGAGTTGGAAAGACAAGACCACCACAATGCCAACTTTAGCAGAAGAATCCAGAACAAATATGGCCCAAACATGAGACATAGAAGACAAAAATATCATAGAAAATTAACAAAACAAAAAGCTAAGTCTTTGAAAGAATAAACAATATTGATGGACTCCTAGCCAGAATGACCAAGAAAAAGAGAGAAAAATTTTATATAAACACAATCAGAAATGCAACAGATCAAATCACAACTGATGCTGAAGAAATACAAAAGATTACCAGAGATTACTATGAACACCTTTATGGAAACAACTAGACAACCAAATGAAATGGAGGACTTTCTGACATCACACAACCTCTCAAGGTTGAAAAAAGACATTGAGACACTAAATAGACCAATAGCAACTCAGGAAATTGAATCTATCATTATAAAACTTCCTACCAAAATTCTGGACCAGATGACTTTCCAACAGAATTCTACAAATGTAAAAGGATGAGCTGATACCAAACCTATTTAAAGTATTCCAGGAAATTGAGAAAGATGGAATTTTCCCCAAGTCATTTTATGAAGCTAACATCACACATAGCCAAATGGGGTAAATATTCAACAAAAAAAAGAGAACTATAGGCCCATATCCCTAATGAACATAGATGCAAAAATTCTCAACAAGATTCTAGCAAACAAGACCCAACAACACATCTAAAAAATCATCCTGCATGCCTATTATCTCTCATTCTCTATTTTCTTATCCTGAAACTCTTATTAAATATATAGTTTAGTTTCACAACCTCCATTTTCTGTATTTTGAACACATCTTTTATATATTTCCATCTATGTTTCCATCCTGCATTTTGGGTAATTTCTTTAGGTCTATTTAATCTATCTTCAGTTGTGTCTCATCTGCTATTTAATCCATCCTTTGCATTTTTAATTTAAATGACTCTGTTTTTGTAATTTATAATATGTGATTTTTTTCATATATGACTTTCTTTTTAAATGCTGCCTTCTCCTTATATCTTGCATTCCCTTTTTTATTTCTCAAGTTATTTTCTTAAGAGTGAATGTAATGAGTATCAATAAATTTTATTATGTAAAATTGTTGGCAATACAATTAGCTATTTATTCTTATTTAGATGCAATTATCTACTGTGTAAAGTGATAATCCTACCTCAAAGAGTTTTTCAGGTGTGATTTATGAAATACTCACTTTCATAAAGTAGATAATAAATATTGGGTTCCCCTCTCTGAAAATCAATGAATACAGATAATCTGTGTACTACAGAAGGAAAGGAAACTATGCATAAATAAAATGTTTTCCTTTTCAAAATAAAATAAAATATAATAGACTATGTTCTAGTTTGCATGCAACTGCATTTTACTTTTTAAACCTCATTCAAACAAGTTATCTTTGGTCTCCTGTTTTAGTGGTTCACATGTACATGGCAAATTATTTTTAACGAATTTTATATACTTTGTGCCAAAGAACTAAATGGCAAGAGTTGAAAGCAACTAGCTACACAAAATTGAAACATTTTATTTTTGAGACTCTTACACTTTATGGTAAGAGAAAGCAGAGGGGCTGGGAAAGATGGCAACAAAGCAGCAATGCCTGTGACACTCTCCACCGAGGAGAACACAAAGAGACGCTGATTCTCTACCCTGCAGGCTGCAGATCCCATTGTCTGCAGCCTGCTTTTCACACGGAGCTCGAAGGTAGACTTTGCTGAGGCATCGCCAAGGTCTGGGCAGCTACTGTGGTGGCTGCTGA
>NW_007248070.1:44310-46459 GCF_000164805.1 Carlito syrichta
CCGCCCCCCCCCCCGAGGCAGCGGAGGCGCCGCCGTCCACCCCAGGCAGCAGAGGCGCCGCCGCCACCCCCGTTCCGAGGCAGCGGAGCCTCCGCCGCCCCACATCTGAGGCAGTGGAGCTGCAGCCGCCTCCTCCTCTGAGGCAGCCAAGCAGCCACTTCCTCAGAGGCAGCCGCTGCACAGAGGTGGCCATTACACATCACACCGCCTGTGCCAGTGGCCCAGCCGCGACCGCCTCCACCGTTTCTGCTGCTGCCACCACTGCCACCGAGGCAGGCATGAGGCAGGCATTCCACATCGCACCGTCAGTGCCTGAGAGGCAGGCGAGCAGCTGAGATAAAGACCATCTGGAGCGAGGGATAACACCACCTGCTGGTGATTCGAGCCCACCACCAGCAAGCGCTGGTCAGAGGCTTGGGTCCCTTGGTCCCACACAGGGCCAGATACTGCGGCCCTCTGCTGCTGCGGTTCCACCGCATGTGTGGGAGTCTCGGGTCTCAGCTAGCTCCCTGGCTACATTGTCTCAAATCGTCACCAAGCCGCTGGTAACTCAGTGAGGCTATGGACGCCCGCCCCTCAGACACCGGTCCCACTCCTGGTTGAAATACCCTGTGGGAGGCCCAGAGCCACTCTCGCCACTCACTGCCTGCCTGTTGGAGCTTTGGAGCTCTGGAGCCCTGGGCCCACCCTGGCTGAGGCACTCAGCCCATGACCCCAAGCTTGGGGACCCAGACAAGCGGAGAGAAAGGGATCTACAAAAGAGAATCTGCATCTGCCTCTCTCCAGGCAGAGATTTCCACTACCCTGCCCACCTATCAACAAACTCCACCTTGGTTCCTAAGGTAACTTGCTAAACAGGAGATAAAGCCCCACCCCAAAGCTGAATCAGATAAAAGCAATTCCCAGGCAGCCAAACCCAAGCTGTGAGTAAACCTAGCTGCCTGCAATGGAAAAACAAAGGGGAGAGGCCGAGATCAGAGCTGAAGTGATTTTAATCTGATCTTACTGTGACTTATGATTTTATCATTTTGACTGTTTATTTTGATTATATTCGTTGTTTGCCTTCTTACCTACATTGTTTCATGCTTATCTTGGTCTGTCTCTGTGTAGCTATCAGTATTCTTTAGTGAGTCTTTCTTACATGTCTTCTTCCACTTCTCTCTGGCCTTGTGTCTCTTTCTCACCTGATAGTTGGTATATATGTCTGTTTTCCCTCTCATTCTTCTCTCTCTCTAACTTCCTATTAACTCCCCCTTCCTCCATTATTCTCCTCTTTTATATCCCCATTTTAATCTAGGAACCAAGACTACATACTGCTGAAAGTACAGATTGTAAGGCAGAGGGAAATAGGTTCCAGTGTGCTCATACACCTGTTTGTGGATGCTAGGATCAGCATATACACTCTGAACCACAGCTTCCCTCTCAATTAAACCTCAATACTGCAAAAAGTACAAATTGCAGCCTATACTCCAACCTCAAAAGTGAACAAAGCCAGAAGACCCTCAAAAGGAAGAACAGGATACTGCAAAAGAAAAATAAAAGCACCCTCACCTTCCCCCAAAAACAGAATTAAAGAAGGGGAGGGAAGGGGGAGAGAGATAAAAAACTACAAAAATAAAGAAAAACCAAAAGAAGAGTATGGGACTCTCCCAGACCCCTGGGAGGGCAGACACTGAGTAAACTGACTTCAGAATGCAAACAATGAAGAGCCCCCAGAATGAAGAGGCTCAAACTACAAACGCTGATATAAAGACAATAATGGAGAGATTAAAAAGAATTGAGGAGACAGAAGAAGAAACTAGGAAGGAGCTGACATCTGAGATAACAGTAATAAAGAATACTGTGAATGAAATAAATAACAAACTGATAAACATGGAAAGCAGAATTACCTAGCAGAAGAAAGAATCTCAGAGCTTGAGGACCAACATATAGAACTAATCCTCACTCTTAAAAACACAGAAAACAAGCTCAAAAAGACAGAAAAAAACCTTCAAGAGATGAGCAATTACTTCAAGAACCAAAACTAAGAGTAATTGGCATACCTGAGACAGAAAGAGAGACAGAGACCACACTAGAACAAACTTTCCATGAGATCATTCAAGAAAACTTCCCTTATCTAATCAGTGATGCGAAAATTCAAACACAAGAG
>NW_007248070.1:47122-47908 GCF_000164805.1 Carlito syrichta
ATAAGAACTCTATGAAAGGGATGAACTCTCACATTTCAATAATTAGCCTGAATGTGAACGGACTAAACGCACCACTGAAAAGACATAGAAAGACAAAATGGATAAAATATCACCAGGCAGCAAAATACTGCCTTCAAGAGACTCATCTCACTAGAAAGGACATACACAGACTAAAAGTAAAACAATGAGAAACAAACTTTTAGGCAAATGGAACACAAAAGAAAGGAGGAGTCGCAATCCTAATTTCAAACAAAATACCATTTAAGCTATCAAAAATTAAAAAAGATACAGAGGGCCACTACATAATGATAAAAGGTTCACTCCATCAACAGGAAATATCTATCCTAAACATATATGCATCCAACATAGGTGCACAAACTTTCATAAAGGAACTTCTAGGAAAACTAAAGAAAGATATTGACTGTAACACCATCATAACTGGGAACTTTAATACCCCACTCACAACCCTAGACAGAGCACCAGGACAAAAAATCAGCAAGAAGATTCGGAAACTCGATATAACTCTTGACCAAATGGACTTAATTGATACCTACAGAACACTCCATCCAAAGACCAGAGAATACACATTCCACTCATCACCGCATGGAACGTATTCTATGCTCGACCACATAATTGGTCATAAAACAGGCATAAGTAAACTTAAAAGGACCGAAATTCTACCATGCACTTTCTCGGACCACAGTGGAATAAAAATAAACATTGACATCAACAAAATCCCCCCAAAACCCACAAAGACATGGACACTAAATAGCATGATGCTAAACA
>NW_007248070.1:49301-50028 GCF_000164805.1 Carlito syrichta
ATAGGAAAAGAGGTAGTCAAATTATCTCTCTTTGCAGATGATATGATTGTGTACCTTGAAAACCCAAGAGAATCTGTCAAAAACCTCCTTACACTGATAAAGGCCTTTGGCAAAGTCTCAGAATACATTACACAAATAATAAGCAAACAGAAACCCAAATAAAAAACACCATTCCATTCACAATAGCCACAAAAAAAATGAAATACCTTGGCATCTTCCTAACCAGAGACGTGAAAGACCTTTACAAGGAAAACTACAAAACACTGCTCAAAGAAATCAAAGATACCACAAACAAGTGGAAAAATATCCCATGATCATGGATTGGAAGAATCAACATTGTGAAGATGTGCATCTTACCTAAGGTAATCTACAAATTCAATGCAATACCCATCAAATTACCAGCAACATTCTTCTCAGACCTAGAATAAACAATGCAGGAATTCATATGGAAACACAAACGTCCAAGAATAGCCAGAACAATTCTCAGCAAAAAAACCCAAAGCAGGTGGTATCACATTACCAGACTTCAAACTCTACTATAAAGCTACATCATCAAAACAGCTTGGTATTGGTATAGGAACAGGCATATAGATCAATGGAATAGAATTGAGATTCCAAAAGCAAAACCTCAATTTCTCAACCAACTCATCTTTGACAAAGCCTCCACCACCTACCACTGGGGAGAGGAGACCTATTCAGTAAATAGTGCTGGGAAAACTGGCTGACC
>NW_007248071.1:0-9224 GCF_000164805.1 Carlito syrichta
GGTGCTCAAGTCCTTCAAGCCACAGTTGATGCATTTCAGTCATAAATGTTGACATATGATGTGTAAGAAGATAGAGTTCTTCTCTCTACAGTGAAGAAGACACCAAAGATACATAAGCAAGGTAATAAAATGAATGTGGCTAGTGCACCAGAGAATAAAAGTATGAGGAAAATGATGATTACTCAGAGATCCTGGTAATCATTCAGATTGGTGACCTTAAGGACTTGGATGGAGAGATCAGACTGGATCTCAAAGACCTTTGAGATAGAATTGATGGGTCATAGTAAATGACTGTAGGCAGTCACGTAAAGGGGAAATGAAAGTTTTCTCCCTGGGCTATAGGAGAAAACATGTCCAGAACAAAACAGACTGATTTAGGAGGAGGGAAGTAAAAAAAAAGGACCCATCATTCCAGAAAACTTGAACACACATTCATCACGCATTCGGAAACTTTCACAGGTCACATGTGTTAGGCAGTGCGATGGTTCATTGTATGTGTCAACTTGACTGTGCTACAGGAAGTCCAGATTAAATGTCATTTCTGAATGTGTCTGTGAGAGTGGGAGGGGTTTTCACCTGTGATCACTATCTGACATTGGACTCAGTGGACCAGATTGCTCTTCCCAACATGGGTGGGTGTCCCTAATCCCCTGAGGGCCTAGATAGAACAAAACACAGTGGATAAAAACCTCTCCCCTTTGCTCCCTCCCTTCTTGCTTGCCCTATGCCTGGTACATAGGTCTTTTTCTGCCCTTGGACTGGTAGTCACACCCTGGAGTCTCCTGGTGCTCAGACTTTTGGTCTTAGACCTGACTACACCACTAACTTTCTTGGATATTCAGGTTACAGACAGTAGGTGGGGGGACGTCTCATCCTCCATAACCACATACATCAATTCATCATAGTAAATCAATACATAAACAAGTGTGTGTGTATATAATGGAGGGTGCCAAAAAAGTATACACAATTTAAGAAGGGAAAAAAAACTATTAAAATTGTAATGCTCAATACACACTGATAACAAAAGATGAATCCAAGTTACATTTGACTTCTGCAAGTACAAGAGCTGCTCAAAGTGGTTCCCATCAGCATCCAGACACTTCTGATGATGGTGAACGACTGCAGGACTTGTTCCTGGGCAAGGCCTCCCAGATCTTCCCTTGTGCACATCACACACGATCCCATGCATCTCAAACTTATCATAAACATGTGGAAATTGTTAAGCATGTTGGAGGTTCTGTTGCATACTCACGCCTCCGTTGTCACACTTCCACAATGCTTTCAAATTTCAAATAACATTTCAAAGTGGTCTTGTGCACCTCTAAAAACCGTACTTCCACCATTTTCTTTGACTATACTGTCTATCGCATGGTGATCCTAACATTCATTTGATAAATGCTATCTCTTTATTGAATGGCATACTAAACTTTGCTACTATAATTCAATTCAGCTTTGAACAGTAATACATAGATAATATCCCTTAAAACATGTATATATTTTTGCCCCCCCACCCCAGTATGTACTTGAATACAGGCTGTAAGCTTTGCAAAAGCTAGTTTCTTCTTAGATTAATTAGGTGGGTGCCAAAAAGAAACAGGTAATTTAAGGGACAAGAAAGCATTTTAAGAAAGTCTCCAACAGTCAAGTTCTCGTCATGAACAAACATGTCACAAGCTTACAGTGTTCCAACATATTACAAAAAGATTTGTGAGGTGTAGACGCGTTCACCCTTACGTGATGACAGACACTCCCATGCATGGACAGAAAGATTTACAAAAACATACTGCTCTGCACAGTGCAGACCCCTCTGATAAGACTTTAAATCTTCCCAGAGGGAAGCACACTGGGGTGAGGGGTTGAATGCAGCTTATTTTATTTAGCTTCTTATGTTAACAGATTAGAGAGCACCATAGCTCAGTTAGGTTCAAGCCACCCAGAAGTGACTACAGATTCAATGAGGCTTTGAACAACCTGGTAGGGAACCAGTGGCATTCACTCTTTCTTCCTCTTTGTAGACAAGAACAAAGTAGCTACCAGAAGCATGCCAGAGCTTATTCCAGGTAAAAATGCCAAGAAGCAGTGATAACATTTTTTTCTTACGTTTGTTATTAATTGTTCATTAAAGATGGAGTCTTGCTCTGTCACCCAAATTGAGGTGCAGTGGTGTGATCACACTCCCTGCAGGCTCAAACTCCTTGGCTCCAACCATCTTCCTGCCTTAGCCTCTCCAGTAGCTGGGCTAAGGGCTTATGCCATCACGTCCACTATTTTTTTTAATTGTGTAGGGACAGAGTCCTTCTATGCCGCCTAGGCTGGTCTTCATCTCCCGGCCTCAGGCAATATTCACACCTCAGCCTTCTAAAGCATTGGGATGATAGGCATGAGTCACGGTGCCACACTAGATATAATGCCACACCAGACAATCGACACTGAGTTTGATGGATGGAAACTGAAACTCAATAGTATGTTTTGCATATATTATGTATTTGTGAAGTTAACAAGAAAACTATAGAAATAGTGGCAATGTTTGTTCCTGTGATGTTGAATTAGTGCTCCTGCACACGTCTATTGGGAGTTTTGTGACATAATATGGTAAGATTATTATTCCACCTTATTGCAACCACTGTATTTGTCCTCCTTCATTACAAAACTGTAGGCTCAGTCTTTGTGTTGTGGCCTAAATGCAAAGAAGACTTTCAAATAAATTATCTTCATTGATATTAATAGAATAAAGGTGAATTACTTTTATTTGAAAGTATTATTCTCCTTGTTCAGGTGGGTCATCCCAGCTTTCCATTTAACGTTGTATTCATCATAAAAATCAACCAAATACTTAACAGTTCCACACTGAGGTACATGATTACATATCCCACTGTATCTGACCAGAAGACCCACTGTCTGATCCTGGAAATGATATGTGTTAATTTGCTGCGTTTCAGATTGGAAGTTTGCGTGTCATGAAATCAGCTGAGAATACTAGTGTCAGAACTCTGACAATCATGTCTCAGTGATTTTTCAAATTTATATGTAGTCAAAAAATTCTTTGTTCAAACATCACCTTAACTGGAAATGAAATGTGTAAAGTGAGGAAATGGCAGAAGCTCTGATTAAGGGACAAGAGATTTGGTTGCCAGATGTGACTTCTGAGCTTCCAAGGAACATCCGAGGGCTTAACCATCTGCCTCCTCCACCCACAGAAGGACCTGGTGCCAGGAGACAGAGACATTCCTCTGCATGTGAAAGGTAGAGCAGGCCAAGGTCAAGGTCTGAGTCTTAGTCCAGACTTGGTCTTTACTTGCTCCATAGCATGAGCTTCAGCAGAAATGCAGAATCATCTTTGTGAGTCTTATTCCAATCCTGTGGCTATGACCTCAGGCAGTTTCTTGATACTCCTCTGACATATTCAATCCTGTTCTGCTCCTCCTCAGACACATTTGATGGTTCTTCATTGCCCAGAGAAAAAGCCTGGGTTCATTGCTATGCCACCAAAATCCACACTGGTTAGGCCTCTGTGTCCCTTGATTGCACTCCTTGATAAATCCTGCACTGCAGCCTGGTCACCATACTCAGTGTCTCCTGAAACTCATATTTTACTCACATTCTCTATCTATCAAAATCCAAGTCAACTTTCAAAGTCTGGTTCAAGTCATTGTACTCTATCCTCATTGTCAGAATAAATCACTTCCTCCTTTGACTTCTGAAGGCTTAACCCCTTGTATCAGCAAGGATCTATTCAGGAGACAGAAACCATACCACCTATTTGATATGGTTTAATATAAATAATTCTTGCCAGGCGCAATGGCTTACATCTGTAATCCCAGGGTTTGAGGGCCAATGAGAGAGGAGCGCTTGAGCCCAGGAGTTTGAGACCAGCCTGGGCAGCACAGCAAGACCTCGGGACTATAAAAATTATTATTAATAATAATAAAAATAAGCCAGGCTCCATGGCTCAGCCTGTAATCCTGCGCTTTGGGAGGCTGAGGTGAGTGGATTGCCAGAGCCCGTGGGTTTGAGACCCGCCTGGGCAACTTAGCGAGACCTCATTTCTACAATAAATCAAAAAATCAGCCGGGCATGGTAGCAAGCGCCTGTAGTTCCAGCTACTCGGAAGGCTGAGGCAGAAGGATTGCCGGAGCACAGCAGGTCGAGGTTGCGGTGGCTGAGAGCAGCCAGTGCACTCCAGTCTGGGCGACAGAGTGAGACTCCAGCTCAAAAAAAAAAAAAAAACAAGGCAAAATAAATAAATAAATATAAAAATAAAGAATTACTAAGCAGGTAATGTTTTGTGTTGAACTGTGTTCCTCTAAAATTCATCTGTAGAAGGCCTAATCTTCAATATCTCCGAATGTAATCTTACTTGGAAACAGGAGAAAGACTTCAAAAAGCAAACTGTCTTTTGGAGAGTGGGTTCCTTGTAGTACAAATGCCCCCCACTAGGTAAGTGGCTTAGGAACCCATCAGCATCAGTGTGTCAGCTAGTGTACTGAGAGGTTGCGTTCAGCTTCAGTGAATTTTTGTTATGATTCTTTCAACACTTTTGCCCATTTCATGATAGGTGATTTACCAGTGTGTCTTTCCACACCATTGGATGTTCAGCAGTTTTTGACCAAAAGAAACAGGAACCTAATGCCCCGCCTTCCCTATTCACCTGATCTCATTGTAACCAAATTTTTCTTTGTTTCCCCAGATGAAAAAAGTCCTCTAAGTGAAACATTTTGCCAATGTAGAAGAGGTGAAATAAAAAATGTCAGAGGCACTAGAAGGCACCAAAATGGATGAGCTCAAAAACTGTTTTGAGCAATGAAAAAAGTGTCTCAATAAATATATTGCATCACACAGAGAGTATATTGGTGGTGACTGAAGTCTAAACATGTAAAGACAAATACAAAACATTTTATAAATAAATGCCTTTTTTGAGGTCCCTCCTTTTAGAATTGCTTTGGATATAATTAGTAAGATGATGTCATATTGGAGCAATGTGGGTCTCTAATGCAATATGACTAATGTTCTTATAAGAAGAGGAAATCTGGGCACAGACAGCAAACAAATAATGAACCAGGTGAAGATGAAAACAGAGATGGGGGTGATGCATTTACAGGTCAGAGAATATATAAACTGCTGGCAAACCCCCAGCAGCTGGGGAAAGGCATGAACCAGATTCTCCCTCAAAGTTCTCAGGAGAAGCAACCCTGCTGACACCTTGATTTGGACTTCCTGCCACCAGAACTGCCAGGCAAGACACCTCTGTTCCTTAAACCTCTAAGTCTGTGGCATTTTGATACAACAACTGAGCAAACTAACATGTATGATGAATTTTCAGCTAGTTCACTGAAAAGGCAAAAAGAGAACAGGAAGGTATTGCAGAGGCAAATAGAGGTAGCAGTTTCCACCCAACAGGGGATGAAAAAAGAGGGAGGACACAGGGGAGGAACCCACAGACCTGAGACTCAAACCTGTGGGATGGGTATGCGCTTGGCTGAATCTGGGCTCACTGAGGAGCCTGAACACCCGGCTTGGTGAGCATTGGACACCAGGAAAACTGGACAAGCTTTTGCCTGTTGATGTCACGTGGTTGTGGCAACACTGAGGGTGATGGGAAGGGATCTGGCCAGGAAGGAAGAGGCAACAATGGAGAGATGAGATTTGCAAAGTCCTGGCTCCGTACTGCAGAAGACAGGGTGTTGAAACTGAGAGACAAAGATGTAATGAACACATATCCTTCTTAGCATTTATTTTTGCCTTGTAAAATAACTGTCTGTATGTGTTCAACCATCTACTTTAGTGCTCAATGTAATGTAACTTCCCCCCAGTACATTATATCACCTTTTTCTTTCTTTCTTAAGTCAGGGTCTCACTCTATCACCCAGCATGGAGTGCAGGGGCACAATTATGGATCACCGAAGCAACAATCTTCTGGGCTGAAGAGATTTTCCTGCCTCAGTCTCCCGTGTAGCTGGGACTACAGGTTTGCACCACCATGCCTGGCCAATTTCTCTATATTTTTTATTTTGTAGAGATGAGGTCTCACTATGCTGCCCAGGCTGGCCTCAAACTCCTGAACTCAAATAATTCTCCCACCTTAGCCTCCCAAAATGCGGGATTACTGGCATGAGCCACCCTGCCTGTATGCTATTGCCCATTTCTTATAGTGGCAATCCAAGAGACCTCAGTGAATAAATTAATAAAAGGAAAAGGAAAAAGGAAAGAGGGAGGGAAGGACAGAATAGGATGAGAGGAAGGAAGAGGGAAGGAGGCAAGGAATAGCTGGTTACAGTTGTGTGCTTCTGATGACCCTATGACACCCTGAGCTGCCCCAGGAGTGCAGAGAGTTGGGACTTCCATGAGGTCTTGGAGGAGAGGGTATGAGGAAGGAGACATCATCGATCAGCATGTCTGTCTGCCCATGGCCCAGCATGGGACCTGCCAAAGAGATGACAGGTTCTTGTCCTGAATTTATGACACACCTACTGAGTGACCTTAGATGAGCCACTGAACTCAAACCTAGAGATAATGTCAGAATGTCTCCCACTTGTGAGACGATCACTGATCCTTAACCACCTTCTCATGGCCAGAGTGGTGATGCATGTGCTGTTGTAGTTAGCAGCTGATGAGAGGCAGGAGTTGGTTCACATGTTCTGGCTTCATGGCAACTGTTTCTTGGCCTTAACCAATGCATACATCCTAAGCCTTGGGACCCACATATATTTGCATGATGGGCTGAACCACTGTGGATTTCCTCTCCTACAAAACCTAGAATATGGGACTTGGTTGACAGCCTTGAAACATGCATGCCAGAAACGATGTCAAGATGGTGGTGTTGGCACACCTACTGCATACAGCAGGAGCAACATGCTGCCTCCTTTGCTTAGAAAAGTATTCAGTCGGTTTATTGACCACCTTAGAATAAATGGGGAGAAAGGGAGTGTCACTTGGGACCCAGGGTTGTCTCAAATGTGCTGGTTGTCTCAAATGTGCTTTCTTCAAATGTGAGACTCTTATCTAGTCTGTATATAAAGTCAGACAAACTCGAGTTTTATTTTTATAGATGAATAAACTGCATCAAGGTGGCAAATTTAACTTATAATAAGCAAAATTGAAAAGCTTTAGCATACAGTATATCTGTATCATATATAGATACAGATCATTCTACATGTGACATATTTTCATTTTTGTTTAATAGTGAAGAGGAGAAACTCCAGAACTTCTTCTATGAACTTTTGGCCCAAAGATAAAGGGCATATTGCAGTGTCAGCAATGAATGTAGGCCCAGTGAGTGAGCTCTGGTGTTGCCTGGGTGGACAGAATACAGGTGGTCAAGGGTGGCGACGGATGGTCATGGATGGTGTCATGGTTTGCTTTGCACCCTTCCAAGCTCATGTGTTGAAGTTTCCACCTCCAGTATACCATCATGTCTCCATATTAGGACATAAGGGCTTTGCAGAAGATATTAGGTTAAAATGAGACCTTTAGAATGGACTTTAATCTGACTGGTGTCCGAATAAAAAGAGGACATCTGGACTCACAGAAAGATACCACGGACATCCATGTGCAGAGGGCAGGCCATGTGAGGACATAACAAGAAGGCAGCTGGGTGGTCTGCAAGTCAAGGAGAGAGACCACAGAAGGAATCAACAATGCCAACACCTTGGTCTTGGGCTTTGAGCCTCCAGAACTGTTAGACAACAAATTTCTGTTGTTGAAGCCCCTCCTTTCTGCCCATGGTACTTGTCTGCAGCAATGCTAATAGATGGAGACAGACGGGCAGAAGTCTGTTGACCTCTTCTGAACTTGACTCTGCCATCAGCAGCATTTGAGAAAAACAAAGGAGACAGGAAAGGGAGCCCCTTCTTCCCCAAAGCTCCACAGGAACGTGTGTCTCCCCTAGAGCATTTTGGTTGACATATCCATAGCCGCTGTGGAAATGTAAATTTTCTCTGTGCAGGAGATTAAACTCACCTAGCTCTGTCCACTAAGAAGCATCCTAGGTCACATGAGAAGTCATGATTCACCTGACAGTCACTCAGCTTATTTCTAAGAGAGTGGACAACAGGTCCCACAGATTCCCATTGGCGGGAAGAGAACTTCAGAATGGAAAAGGTGGCACTGGGGTTCCATCTGAGCATCCTGCTATTATCATGGGGACATTGAGGGTGGGCTCTGATGTGCATGGGCATGGGAGTAGACCTAAATAAATGCAGAGGACACAGAAGGGCAGCTTCCCGATCTGGGAATGCTGCCTAAGTTGTCCTCCTTGGTCATGAGTGGGTCACATATTATGGGCCAACTTCCCCATGAGAAGTGTGTTGGGGAGAAGACAACACCCCATCCTCTTCCTCTTCCCTTCCCCACACACTGTTTCTACTTTTCACAAGCACGCATGCAAAGTTGGCATAAAATGGTGAGGTCAGGTGGCCTGAAGTCCCTCTGTGTATCTTCTCACACTGCAAATGTGGGGATGAAACTGCTGGGCTGCAGCAAGGACAAAATGGAGTAGCAGCTCTGGAGATGGCTCTGGTGACATTTGAGTGAGGGATGAGAACAGAAAAGGACAGATCAAGGGCTCCTGAGTCATGGGATATTTCTATGTGGCCTGGTGGCAGGGTCAGTTCTTCTTTGACTCATTTCAAAACCTGAAGTTTTCTCTAAGAATACTCTTGGAATCTGCTGGTAGACTCTGAAGATCTTCAGAACTTCCCAGAGATGTTCTGCTGAGCTTGTAAAGTCTGCTAACCTTGGTGACTCTACTCAGTAGGACATTTTTATGAGGCTGCTGTCTCTCAATCCAGTTGAGTAGATTTTAACGCATGGACATGTGACTTCTAGTGCACACACTCATTTAAAGCCTGGAATGCATACACTCAGGAGGTGTTTTGTGGGTGTATGTTTGTCAATAGATTTTCTAAAGGGATTTCTAGTAGGCAAGTGTTTATCTTTAATAATGTAGGTGGTTGAAAACATGAAAACATGGACAATAGTGCACTGGTCTAAATTTCAAACATTCTTGGAAGACAAACACAGATATGCCATTTAGCATTCCCCTTTCTCACAATCCCACACACAATTTCCTTTGAGGGATTTAGCGGTAAATCATCTTTGGGTTTGTGCAGATCTGAGAACTGTATCATCAATACTAAGCCAGTATCTCACATCATCTCTGGTCATTACTGTCAGTAGTTATTGGGAAGCGTGTATGAAGTAAATTTATAAATAAGTTTAAAGATGCA
>NW_007248072.1:0-40212 GCF_000164805.1 Carlito syrichta
TGAAATGTGAGAGTCATCCCTATCATGGAGTTCTTATTGAGTTATTGTTCTTCCACTTGGTTTTTTCTTTTTTTTTTTTTTGTCTTTCTTTGCTTTTGGGGTTGGTTCGTGTATATTTTATTCTTTTCCCTGTACTCTTGTGAAGAACGTTGTTCTTTTTTCCTTTTCTTCTGTGTTTAGTACTTTCTTAAGTGTTTCATGTAGAGATGGTTTTGTGGCTGCATAAGTTCTTAGGGATTGGATATCTGGGAAAGATTTTAATTCTCCCTCACTGATGAAGCTTAGCTTGGCTGGGTAGGTTATTCTTGGTTGAAATTGTTTATCCTTTAGGACTTTGAAGATAGGGCTCCAAGCTCTCCTAGCCTGCAGGGTTTCAGCAGATAAATCTGCTGCTATTCTGATTGGTCTTCCATGGTGGGTGATCTGGCCTTTTTCTCTTGCTGCCTTTAGGATTTTTTCTTTTGTGCCTACTTTATTTAGGCGAATTATTATGTGTCTAGGAGTTGGTCTTCTCATTTGTTGTCTTGCGGGGGTTCTCTGAATCTCTTGTGTTTGAATTTTTGTATCACTGATTAGATGAGGGAAATTTTCTTGAATGATCTCGTGGAAAGTTTGTTCCAATGTGGTCTCTGTTTCTCTTTCTACCTCAGGGAGTCCGATTATTCTTAGGTTAGGCCTCTTGAGGTAGTCACTCATCTCTTGAAGGTTTTGTTCTGTCTTTTTTAGCTTATTTTCTGTGTTTTTAAGAGTTTGGGTTATTTCTATATTTTGGTCCTCAAGCTCTGAGATTCTTCTGCTTGGGTAATTCTGCTTTCCATGCTTATCAATTTGTTATTTATTTCATTCACAGTATTCTTTATTACTGTTATCTCAGATATCAGCTCCTTCCTAGTTTCTTCTTGTGTCTCCTCAATTCTTTTTAGTCTCTCCATTATTGTTTTGATATCTGCATTTGCATTTTGAGACCCTTCATTCTGGGGACTTTGCATTGTTTGTATTCCAAAGTCAATTTTCTCAGTGTCTGCTCTCCCAGGCGTCTGGGAGAGACCCATACTCTTCTTTTGGTTTTTCTTCATTTCTGTAGATTTTTCTCCCTTTACCCCTTTCCCTCCCCCTCTTCAATTCTGTTTTTGAGGGAAGGTGGGGTTGCTTTTATTTCTCTTCTGCAATGACCTGTTCTTCCTTATGAGGGTCTTCTGGTTTTGTTCACTTTTCCCTCTGTTTTACAGTCTGTCTATTCAGCAGTTTGCAGTCTTGGTCCCTAGATTTAAAAAAGGGGCATATAGAAGAGGAAAATAATGGAGGAAGGGGGGGTCAATAGGGAGTTAGAAAGAGAGAAGCGCGAGAGGGAAAACAGATATACATACCATCTATCAGGTGAGAACGAGACACAGGGCTGGGAAGAGGTGAAGAAAGACACGTAAGAAAGAGTACTGATAGCTACATAGTACTAAAGAGTACTGAAGCAACACAGAGACAGGGCAATAAAATCGAGAAACAGTGTAAGTCAGAAGGTAAACAACAAACGTGATCTAAACCAACAGTTACAATGATAAAATCATAGGTCAAAATGAGCGAAAGAGAGAAGTGCGAGAGGGATAACAGATATACATACCAGCTATCAGGTGAAAAACAGTCACAGGATCGGGAAGAAGTGAAGAAAGACACGTAAGAAAGATTGCCTAAGGAGTACTGATAGCTACACAGACACAGGTCAATAAAATCGAGAGACAGTGTAGGTCAGAAGGTCAACAACAGACGTGATCTAAACTAACAGTTACAATGATAAAATCATAAGTCAAAATAAGCGAAAGGGAGAAGTGCAAGAGGGAAAACAGATATACATACCAACTATCAGGTGAGAGAGAGACACAGGGCTGGGAAGAAGTGAAAAAAGACAGGTAAGAAAGATTCCCTAAAGAATACTGATAGCTAAACAGAGACAGGCCAAAAAAATCAAGAAACAGTATAAGTCAGAGGGTAAACACCAAACGTAATCTAGACCAACAGTTTCAATGATAAAATCATAGGTCAAAATAAGCCATCAAACTAGAGTCACTTCTGTGATCTCCGATTCCAGCCTCTGCCTTTTGTTTTTCGTTGCAGCATAGGGGTGGGGCTTTGTCTCCTGTTTCACACTGTTGCCTTAAAAGCTGAGGTAAAGTTTGTTGCTAGGTGGGCGGGGCAATGGAAGTCTGCCTGGAGAATGGCAAGGCAGTTTAAGCAGGTCTGTTTTTCTCTGCTTGTCTGGGTCCTCTGGGTTGGGGTCTGACGCTGTGTGCCTCAGCCAGGGTGGACCCGGAGTTCCAGAGCTCCAAAGTTCCAAAAGGCAGGCTGTAAATGATGAGAGTGGCACTGGGTCCCTACAGAGTATTCAGCCAGTAATGGAACCGGTGTCTCTGAGGGGCGGGCGCTCAGAGCCTCCCTGTGCGACCTGCGGTGCCGGGTGCCAGCCGGGGAGAGAGCTGGAGGGAGCAGGGACCCAAAACTTCCCCGCACGCTGCAATACCTGGCCTTAGGAAATGAGGTAAAGTTTGTTGATAGGTGGGCAGGGCAATGGAAGTCTCTGCCTGGAGAATGGCAAGGCAGTTTAAGCAGATCTGTTTTTCTCCGCTTGTCTGGGTCCTCTGATTTGGGGTCTCACGCTGAGTGCCTCAGCCAGGGTGGACCCGGAGTTCCAGAGCTCCAAAGTTCCAAAGGGCAGGCTCTAGACAGCGAGAGTGGCGCTGGGACCCAACAGAGGACTTTCAGCCAGAAATGGAACCAGCGTCTCTGAGGGGCGGGTGCCCAGAGCCTCCCTGTGTGACCGGCGGCTTGATGCCGGGTGCCCGGGCTGGAGACAATGCAGCCGGGGGGGGATCTGGAGGGGGCTGGGACCGGAGACTTCCACACACGAGTAGAACGGCAGCAGTGGGGCAGGGGCGCAATTTCTGGCCTTGCGTGGGACTGAAGTTCCTGGGCCTGCCCCCAGCGCGGTTGGTGGTGGGCTGGGGGATGGGGGTAGCGAAGTGATAGCCTTTTTGGGAACTCACGTTCAGAGAATCTCACAAGTTCACCTATGCCGTCGCCATCTTGCCCCGTCTCCTCCCCAACTTATCTTTTCAATGCAAAAAGAACTCTGTGATCGCAGTGATGTGCATTTGGGGATTTGGTGGTAGGACTGTTTCTGTTAGTCAGGGTTCTCCAGAGCAATAGAACCAGGAAGATACATGAGATTTGAACGAGGGTGTCTTAAATATAACTTTAAATCTAGATGTTAGATTTATTATAAGGAAATGACTCATGAGATTATGGAGGCTGATAAGTCCAGATTCAGGAGAGTCAAGGATAGAGTTCCAGTCTCTATCCAAAGACCTAAGAAGCAGGAGAGCCAATGGTGTAAGTTCTAGTCTAAGTCCAAGCTTGAAGGCGGATGAAGACTAATGTCCCAGCTCAAAGACAGGGTAGAGAGAATTCTTTCTTACTCAGTTTATATTCTATCTAGGAGTTCCTTGGATTGGCAGAGGCCCACCTCACTGGGGATGGTCTTCTGCTTTTCTCAGTCTACCTTTTCAAATGTTAACCTCATCCAGAAATACTCTCACAGACACACCCAGAAATAATCTTTAACCAAATGTCTGGACACCCTTCAACTCAGTTAGGTTGACACCTTAGTGATACCTCACATGGTTCTTGGGCATCTAGATTTCATAGTGGGATATTGAGAGTCCCCAGTCAGTTCTAATAATTCTCAACTTTGTTGTGGATGCTGCATTTTAGTAACCACTATTATACCACTTAGTTTCTAGTCAATAACCTTTATTACACTTAAAAGTGTAAAAATAGGAAATTAAGCCTTTTTTATCCTTCAGGACTGAAAAAAGTACTTGAACTTTTGGTCACTAGCTTTGGAGCCTTCCCGTGGACCTTAGCATCATGCCTTGAAAATGCTTTTTTCGTTAGCAGCACTTGTTCTGGAAAAAAACACTAGCTTTTGAGCTGGTGAGAGGAGAGTCACATCCTAGATCTGCAAGTCATTCTCTGCTGACTTAGATAAGTTATTTAACATTACATTTTGAGCCTCAATTTCCTTAACAAAATAAGGACAACTCCTGAGTGGTGGTAGACAAGCCTGTAGGAGGTGCTCCGCAAGTGGTAGCTGCTCTACTCATCCTCTTATGTTTATCTTAACAATAGATGTCTCCTCTTTTTGTGTTAAGTGTAGATCTACTTGACTATTGTCATTCTCAATCAGATACCTTGTGGGTCCTCCTTTTCAATTCTGATCTGCTTTTATTTTCTTTCTTAAGCTACTGCTATCTTTTCTGTTCCTTCTCATGGTTGATCGATTAGTAATATGTCTTGTCACCTTCCTTTAGTATATATAGGTAGTAGAATTCAGATTGGACCTTGGTCCTGCTATATTTTACCCACTGGCATCATGAATGAGCTGGTTAACCACCTGAAGAAGAAAATGTAATCGCTTTCTCTTTGTTTTATTTGTCATCATGGCCTGGGAAGAGGATGATGAGAGATGATAATTTTAAAGTTGACAGTAGAATGGATAAAGTTTTCTCCTCCTTTAAGTGGTGATGATCTTGAGATCCAACTCACACCAGGATGGGGTGTTGTTTGAGGTTCTTTTGCCTCAACACATTTAGATATTTAATCTCTCGTATAGATTATATGCAGCTTCATGTAACTTCCTTGATGAAATGAAGTTTCTAGTGTTTTCTCTGTATAGCCCAGAGCTTGGCAGGGATATTAACCTACTTTTCCCATTTTTACCCCTTGGAGAAACCCTAAGAGAAGAAAAGTGCTGAAAATACACTTGTCATGATATGTCAGGGTTAATGAAAGCAGGAACAATTGACTAGATTTCTAAAATACCCAATATTTGGCAGTACCCTTGAGGACTGAGTGTTCGGGCAACTGTCTGTTGATATCCCACTGACATTGTCCAGAGTGCAGCCTCAGTTCATGCCAGGAACATGGCTGTGTGGTGTCAACTGAGGTGCAACTTGCTGCCCTGAGGATATTCTTTGACCCTGGTCTCTTCAGAACACATACTTCAGCCACTAAGCAAGGAGCTGAGTAGCCTCTGTGATATATTCAACTTGTGTTTTCTCTCAAAGAGCTTAAGTGTGGGGAGATCTGGATGGCCACTTTGGTCAGCAAGGACCTGTTTGGGTTTGAACATAAAGGTTTGGCATGAGGGGTTCCCCGAGAAAGCTTAGACTGAGAAAACTTGTCCATTTGAAACGTGAGCTTCTCTCTAGTACAGCACTCTGACAGCCAATATTTTGTTCAGCTGCCTGGCAGAGAAGTTGCTTCTCAGCCACCAATGTATTTTTGTAGCATCTTTCACCACAGAACATTGCCTGTTTCAAATCTCTTCCCATTACTCCACTGGCACAAAGTCTCATTTCAAGGATAGGAAATGAGACAAGCAGCAGGGAGAAAATAAAGTCTGCTTTTTGCAATACAGAGCTTTAATGCATTCCCTCCCCTGTGCTAATCTCTGTAACTTGATTAATTGGCATGTGGTGCATTACAGAAAATCCAGGGAATGACAAAGCCAGTTCAATATCAATTAGCTAAAGCAGGAATGGACTTCCCACAGAGACCATAGGACAGGGTTGTACTTAACTGGGCCCTTTCAAACACAAGTCTTCCCAAATGATGAGCAGAAGATCCCACTTAGGGTCCAGTTGTTTAAAGAAATTAAAAACTGTAGAAATTAGCAGCTGAAATCCACTCGGATGAGTCTGCTATCCCTTTAATATGTCTGTCTATTCGTCTCACTAAGATATCCCAATCCTTCCTCCAAAGTGATTTGAATACTTAATATTTGCTGAAATGCTTTAGTTGGATTTGAATAACATAATTGAATTTGCTTGCTGCGTTTAGGGGAAATGAAGGCTTGGGAGTTTCTATGGTAAGATATGTGAACGTGCTTATGCTTAGAAGTGATTCTTACTTATTTCTCTGTCTGTGAACCAAGAATTAATAAGCAGTGGGCCTACCAGATATATGAGGCTGTATTCATCAGAGTTACAGGCTATATCTGTCACTCTCCAGATGACTGACTTATCCCTGGGGCTCAGAGGTTGCCTGCTAGCGACAGGTCTGGGTTGAGCTGAGTTAGATATAGATTGCCTTTGTGTTTGGATGCCAAGTATTCTTGGGAACCTCGTCGTAAATAGGATTGGTATGAAATAAGATTATAAGTACTGTTCCTTTTGTTTACAGCTTATTGAGAGAGACAGAATAATAAGGTGTAAACTCTACATAACAGCACAGTGAGAGATATGGCCAATGCACAGAACTGGGAAATCTATCCCTGAGGGTAGTAATAGAAGGTGTCCTGAAGAATCTTGAACAAAACATTATTGTTATACAGGCAGAGAAGAAGGGGTGCTGTGTTTTATGTAATGGGGGGAGAAACTTAAGGAAGAAAAATATTTACGTGTGTACCGTATCCCCAGGATGTGTATTGTGGTGTGACTGACCCTACGGACACGATAGGGATGGAGTTAGAGAGGGAGGTGTGAACTGCTTTATGAAGGGCCTTCAAAGTAACTCTTTTGGGATTTGAACTTTGGTTTAAAAAGAATAAGGAGTCTTTAATAATTTTTAAGCATCAGAGTGAAGCAATTAGGTTGCTTCGAAAAATAATTTTGCAAAGTAGCCTGTGACATGGAGCAGAGTCAGGCAAGATTGGAGATGGAAAGACTAGTTAGGAGATAATTCTAACCATACAACAGAGAACGAGTGCAGGCCAAACCAAGGAAATTCCTGGGATTATGGAAGGCTGAGGTGGAAGGCAGCAGATCGACGCTGGGTTGGCCATGAGCGTGTCACTGTACTCCAGCCTGGGCAACAGAGTGAGACTTCAACTCAAAAAAAGAAAAAAGAAATAACAGGGATGATATGAAATGATTTTAAGGAAGCAGAGTTTATTGGCTTTCATCCCTGTACATGGGGAAGTGAGAGAAAGGGAACAGCAGTTAAAACTATCTCCTGGGTTGCTTTCTAGATATCATTCACAGAGTCAGGGATCTCCGGATGAGAACTATGCTTTGGAGTAGGGTCAGGAAACAGAGTTGAGTCTGGGGTATGTTTAGGTTGGGGATGTGCAAGTGGAGATGCCCAGTAGGCAGGTGCATAACATATCTGGGCCCGGGCACATTCATCCAGGGTGGAGATGGAGATTTAGGATTTTAGGATCCACCAGCATGAGTGATAAACTGTAGCTATGTTAGCTGCATTCATCAAGGGGAGAGTATGCAGAGTAAGGTGTATAGAGGGCTGAAAATGAGGTCTATGGAGTACAAATATTTAGTGTCAGTGGAAGGAAAGGGAAACTGTGAAGATTAAAGAAGAGTGACCAACTTAACTGTTGATGTTAGAGGAGACAGCTATAGCGAGATCTGGGGTTAGACGAAGTTTCGTTGCTTTGCTGGACTATGTTTAAAGGGAAAAATGGAATATGTTCATTGAGGAGAAGGAACCAAAGGAGAGATTGCTGGTATAGGAGAGATGGGATTATTTCTAAGTAAGAACTTTAAGGAGGCAGAGTGATGGTGTAGGGTGTATCCAATGCTTGGGGAGAGGGTTAGTAGTGCCTAGAGCCCTACTGGAGGAAGGCACACTTTTTCTTGCTAAAGTAGGAGTAAAGGATTGAAGCGTTGGCCACAGCAAAAGCTAAGATGTTTGTGAATGGGAACAGAGGGTTGGAAGTTGAGGGTTTCTTGCTTATGGCTTCTCTGTGCTCAACAACGAAGAGGAAAAGGTCAGTTTTTTTTTAACTAAATGAAAGTAGTGTAGGTGTGATAGACGCTTTAATGGGTGAGATATATGAACAGCATAGTCTCTGAAGTTGATTGGAGAGAACAGCTAATACTTCCTTCTCCAGAATTTGTTTCTTGACTCAGCATGTGCTTATAGAGGTGGTTCTAAATTGATAAAGTAATTAGGAAAAATAGCTTGAAGCAAAGTTGGTTAAAAATCATGATCACCTGTCTTCTCTCTCATTAAGAGTTTGAAATGTTGCTCTTGGGGCTTTAGTCTTTGTATATTATGTTGACTTCAATCAGAGGAATGTCTAGTTCCTACATTAAATTTTGTGAAAAACTTTTAATATTAGAATAGGTCTAAGTTTACAAAAAACTTGCAAAAAATACAGAGAGTAATTATATACCTCACACTCAGATTCCTCTATTATTTATTATTTATTATTTTTATTTTTAGCAGGACTTATTAAAAGAACAGAAAAGCTCCCACAGTGGGAGGGGACCCAAAGGGGTTGCCAGTTTCCTCTATTATTAACATCTTACATTATTATGGTACATTCGTCATAATTAGTGAAATCAATTTTTTTACCATTATTTTCTGTATTTGTTTTTGCTCCTTTGTTTCTAAACTTTCTTGCTACTGCCTTTTCAGTTATCTTTGTTCGTGGAAGGAGCACTTGTCTACTAATATTTCAGAAATCCAAGATGAACTAGTAACTCAGACCATCTCCTTGTTTGTATCTTTGAGACTATCCTCTTATCTACTTCTTGCTCATTTGAAATCATGCAATTGAGGAGAAAAAAGTATGCACAGAAAAATAAATACCAACTGGGATTTTATCAAGTTACTGTTGTCAGCTATATTTGTCTTCAACTTAAAAAAGTATTATTATGTAATAAATGCAGTTTGTTAGACACAAATCTTTTTTAAAATGGGGTTCATGGGGGAATACATAATGAAAAGTGGAGGGTTTTTTTTTTTTTTGGTGACACGATTTTGCACCATCATCAGTGATATAGTAGTTCCTTATCCTCTTTGCCTCTAGATGGCACTGATTTTATACTCGCCTATAATTGTAAACTACTCAACTTGGAATAAAAAAAGTCTTTTCTTGTGAGTTAATGTTATGTCTGTGTTTTTTTTTTTAACCTCACTCTCAGCAGAACACAGAACTAGGAACCTCTTTTAGTTCCTATAGGACTGTAGTCATTACTAAGTCACTAATGAGTGATACAGAATTTGCTGATGAGTTTGTAAGTAAGGTGGAGGTGTTTGTAACATGTTTGGTGAAATCATTTTGAAAGATATCGAATGGTCTGCTATTTTTCCAGGTTTCTTTTTCGTTTCCTTTTCCTGCCCATTGGCAGTTTTTTCTTTTTCTTTTCTTTTTTCTAAAGTCAGTGTCTCATTTTGTCACCCAGGTTAGAGTACAGTAGCATGATCACAGCTCACAGCTTTGACTTCCTGGGCTCAGGTAATCTTTCTGCCTCAGCCTCCCAAGTACCTGTGACTACAGGTGCGTGCCACCATACCTGGCTCGTTTTTTTGATTTTTTTTTTTTTTTTGGTAGAGACCAGGTATCACTGTTGCTCAGGCCAATCTCCAACTCCTGAGCTCAAGCAGTCCTCCCACGTTTGCCTCCCAAAGTGCTGGGATTAGAGGCATGAGCCATCACACCTTGCCTGTGGGCAGCTGTTCTGAGCCATCCTCCAGGCAGAATTCGTTCTCTGATCCACTTCTCAGATCCAGGAAATTCCAAAATCTATTTTTAAAAAATCCTCCTTGTCATGCAGTTATTTGGTTGCCATCATGTATTTCATAGGCTTTGGGTTTTCACTAATCAACAATATCAATTTATTGTTGCCTCCCCATATAAACCTCCTATATGCCCGGAACTGCCAAAGAAGTCACCTTATTTGTTACTCAGAGAGTAACAGTTTTTTCTCCTAATTAAGCTGCCAATGTTTTCTGTCAGATTCTTTCTAATATAATCATACAGCTAAATTAAACAGTTTAAAAATATCAGCTTGCAGAAATATTTTGTAACTTTCGGCATAGCTTCATTCTTGGACAAGGCACTTCAGCTGACCAAAATGTTATTTGGGTGTTACTGTGAAGCTCTAGAAGCTACTGTTGCTCCTCTTCTCCCTCCTCTCCCTCCTCCTCTCCTCTCCCTCCTCCTCTCCTCTCCCTCCTCCTCTCCTCCTCTTCCTATCCCGCTTCTTTTTCTCATCTGCTTCTCCTCTCCCCTCCCCTGCTTTTCTTCTTCTTCCCTCCCTTCTTTCTTCCCTCTGCTTCTCCTCCCTCCCTTCCTCTGCTTCTTCTCTCCCTCTCCCCCTCCTTTCTCTTCTCTGCTTCTCCTCTCCCTCCCCCTTCTTTCCTGCTTCTCTTTCCCCTCTCCTTTCCTTCTCTGCTTCTTCTCTCTCTCTCTCTCTCTCTCTCTCTCTCTCTCTCGCCCCCTCTCCCTCCCCCTCTTCTTTCTTTTCTTTGTTTCTCCTCTCTCCCCTTCTTCCTCTCCTGTTTCTCCTCTCCCTTCCCCTCCTCTGCTTTTCCTCTCCTTCCCCCCTTTCTTTCTCTCTTCTGCTTCTCCTCTCCCTCCTACCCATTCTCTCTCTCTCTTCTGTCTCCTCTCCCTTCCTCCCTCTTCTTTATTAAAATGCTGGTTGGCATAGCCTGAATTCCTAGTTATGACCTTTTTTCCTTCATGTATTCTGTCTATTTCAGGTACTGTGTTTGACTGCATTACCCAGCAACATTTTTCTGTTAGCTTTATCTTGGATCATCTCTTCACTGCTCATGTCACCTGATATTGTACAGTGTAAAAATGCTGTATGATGTGTTCCATAGGACATTAGCCTTTTGGTCTACTGCCTCAGGCAAAGATTGACTTATGAACCTAGAATTAACTCAACTGGTGGTACAATAGTGGCTGACTGACTCACCAACTATCTAAAAATCTCCAATGAGGTTTAAATGACTTAATCACATTAAACACATTAATGTTACAATGCAAAAATGCCTTGCAGTTTGAAAATGTTACATCCGTTTCTAATTTTCCTCTACTAAATGTTGTCTTAACTCTGCTTATACTACAGTTTCTTGTTCTGGTAATTACTGGCTTGTTTAGTTCTTCAGAAAGTGAGGATTAATGCTTCCTCTCCCCTTGAGGTTAGGGTAGCCCCCAAACCTGTGCTTGGGCCCAGACACCTCAGGCAGGAAAGGTAGGTATAATTAGTTCATCAGCATTAGGATTAAGCTAGAATGAAAGGAATATGTGTTCCCTTGCATCCTACATGCTTGAAATATCCTTATTGAGTACCCTTGAGAGATTCTGCCTTTTATGAGTCCCCAGTCACCACAGAGAAAATTTAAGTCCTACTGCTACTTCAGGGCTTATTTTGATTATTTTCTATGACATGTTATCTTTCAGAATTTTTATAACTGAACAATATCACAAACTTGTGTCTTTTCCTTCTGGAGACTCTCTTCTGAACAATGCTTGGATTTTAACAGTATTTCTCTCCTTTATCATCTGTACGAGGATTATTTATTTGGTCAGCTCTCAACATTTTCCCACATTTCTTCTGTTATTTTTCTTTGGTTTTCTTCTGTTCCTTTAGTTTAGGAGGAAACAGGCTGAGATAATCAGTGTCAAGCACTGGTGTTATAATAGGTATCCCTGGAATGTCAGCCTCTCTGTACCCCAAATTGCCTTTGGAAGTTCATGTGGCCTCTAACCACACAATGTCTTCATGTGAATAATGTGGAACATTATTGTAGCTCACATTTTTTTCAAAGCAGTTCTCCTTGAGTAACCCAAGAAACTGCACAGTGATGCAATTGCACATATGCTTATTGAATTTGAAAGGCAAATCTGAATTTTTCATTTTTTGAGAAATTTATTGATCAGTGCAATAAAAATGATTTAATTAGGGCAGACTGTCACTATTTTATGCAGCATGCCTAAAGGAGTCTAAGTGTGTAAAGCCACTGCAGCTCAACATGGTTTATGCTTTAGGTCCAGTTCTTAATCCTGTCCATCTGCCCCTATCACTTCTTGTATATGGAAGCCAAAGAAAGTGATAATGTATATGCTGCCATGGAAATGATAGCGGGAGCCTGGAGGAAGGGGTCATAAGGCAGAGATTTGGGGTAGAATTCAGGCTCCAATGCTGACTATGTAACGATGCCCATTATTTAACCTCTCTTTGTCTCAGGATTCTTAGTTGAGAAATGGGGAAATGATAAGGATTACGAGGATTAAATAAAACTATATAGTGGGTAAGATAAGCACCCAGTAAGGTAACAAATACAGTAAACGGTCTATAACTGTGAACCAATAGTAGTGCAAGCAGCTGCAGGGTCATTTTATCAGTCACAGGAACTCAGAGGAAGGCAAGATGGGTAAGTATTTAGCATTAGTATGTATTAGTATATATAGATAAAACCAGTGGTCAATGGATAGTTTTAAATGGCCCAATAGTAAATTGACTACTTTGGGAACCACAGACCAGTGGTTCTGCTGTCATTCAAGCTCCATTTTAACTTGGCTACTCCTAGGAATTTGCATATATGTACATTTTTCTGACCATTAGCTTTTTTTATTTGCTTTTTAAATGTGTGTTTAAAATCTGAACTCTTTTGAAAAATCTTTTTTGACTTTTTAAAATTTTAAATTTAATAGGCTTTTGCAACCTGCTTTTATTCCTAAACTTGATTGAAATTAATTTCTCACACCTGTTGCTTTCTCAGTTCTGAACTACTTTCTCTAACTTCTGTATGTAGTTGTAGAGTTGGGGGTGGAATTTGTGTTCTGAGTCATTTGGGTTTACACAAGGACACTTAAGAAAATGTCAGAGAAATAGAAGTCCTAGTGGAAAAACGAATGACACAGACTGGTGTGTGCAATTAATAGAGATCTAATTTAATTTCATCAATGCTGTGGTGTCTCTCAAACATAAATCTAAGTGAGAGGCAACCTTTTAAAGATCCATAGATTAGGGGTGAGATTCTTGTTTTGGTCCTGGCTTGGTGTCTGTTTGGCTGAGTGATCTTACCCCTCTCTGGGTTTGGTTTCCTTATCTGAGGCTGGCTTAGTTGATTTCTAAAGTCTCTTTCAGCACCAGTGTTATATTTTTATTGGAAATAATAGATGACTTTATTCCGAATGTTCAGTACATTCTTCTGTGCTGTGTTGTACAAATTGCCACCTTTTCTTATTTCAGAATTTTCAGAACTTTAGTTTTTAGTGTGTGTAACAGGTTTAGTTTGGTCATACCTATACATAACTATTAAAGTATATAATTATTATGTAAGTATTTAGCTCTGTGCCTCCTGAAATCTTCTCAATGTAATGTGTACCACATTTCAGGAAACATCAGTGGGTTTTGGATTTGTGCTCATTTATCCCCATCCCCCCAATATTGTTGATATTTTATGTACCTCCATGGACATACCAGTGCTCCTTATTGATCTATTGAAACTAGCTTGGCCACAATCTATAATTGGATAATTGATGTGAATAATTTTCATGCACAAGTGGACTCCCATGATTATTGTATGCTAACTGTGGAATCCAAGACTAGACACACACTTGGGGAGATTTAGATTCCATCTGTGTAAAGGGGTGGTGATTGTGATTTCAGTGGCAGCAGTGGAGGGGCCTGGGAATGATGGCATAGAATGGAATATTATTATTGTTATTATTGTGAGGTTAAAAAAAGGAAAAGTTTATTTAAAAGTGAGTCAGAGAGAGAGAAGGGAGAGAGAAGATTTGCCTCCCCAAGTGGGGGAGGGGGCCAAAGCCAGGAAGCATGACGACAGCCATACCTCAAAGAGCACATGGCCACACCAGAGTCTAGCAAGGCAATGGCCCGGAAAATTATTATTTTTAAAAGATAGTGTACTTTACCAGTGTGAGGTATAATTAATATTATCAGGCGAGCATGTCACATTTGAAAAAAGACCCTCTTCCCTGTAACCATGGGGGCTAGAACCAATCTCCTTGTGTAAGGACTGACCAGATGCTCATTTATTCTTTCACTAATGATGTTTGTTTAGCGTGAGTGTGGAAGGGGCTGAAAAAGTGTTGGCTTTAGTTTTTGTTGCCAGGAGTGGTATAAAGCCATACAACGACATTTTGTTCAATGACAGACTGCATATATATGATGCTGACCCCATAAAGTAATGAAGAAAAATTCCCATCGCCTAGTGACTTGTGTTAGAGTTGCCTACTGCATCCAGTGCAGTAACATGCTGTACATGTTTGTAGCCTAGGAACAACAGGCCATACCATATAGCTGTGTTATAGACTAAATCATCTAGGTTTGTGTAAGTTTATTCTATGGTGTTTGCACAATAACAAAATTATCTAATGAATCATTTTTCAGAATGTGTTAACCTTCCTTAAGCATCTAATGATTGTGTGAGTGTATATATATGTATACATGAATATTACAGTAAAGCCATGAAGGTTTTGTTGTTTGTAAACGATTTTAGAGTCTAAGTACCCAAATGGAAGTCTCTAATTGAATGGTATGTGATGAAAAATCTGAAATTTTTCTTGTGCTTTGTGCAAGTGGCATGGTGTGGCATGGTGTGAAGGCTGTTTATTTCCTCCTCAAGTGTCACTTTAAAATATCAATGTTCTTAATAAAGGGCATGTAAAAAAAATTTAATGACCTTGAGTAACAGCACTATAAAAGGACTATTTTTCTTGATGATCATTAACTTTTCACATGGCACTCATTTTGACATTTGAAGTGTTGTATGAATCATATTCCACCATTTAAAAAAGAGTGATTTGCATGTTATGGAATAGACAGAGTAGGGCACCCTTTGAACCTCTTTTTTGTGAATTTCGTTAGTTAAACTAGGCTTATTCTGCAAGACCTTGCTCTAACCTTCTTTACTAGTTGAATGATATTGAACATTGTGCTGATTGCTTTTTTAATGTATAATTTATGATAAAATCAGATCAGGTAACAGGATTTTGACTTTTCTATGATTACAAAAGTTATCACTTGGAACCTCGGACCTTTTTGGCCTTGATCAGTTGTTTATTTTTTTATTTATGAGGAAAGCCACTTTCTGCCTTGATCCACGTTTTGGACAAGAGCATCTCATTCTCCTTTTCTCTGTGCCATCCTCCCTTCCGTGTCATCTTACTAGTCCACCTCTTTTTATTCCCTAGTAATGAACTTGTTCTGGGAGTAGGTTTCATCCTAGGGAAAAGCACCTTTATCATTATCTCTAGGAATATCAAAACACTATGTGCGTATAACAGTTTTGGAATTGGCCATTATATCTCAGCATTAGGAGATGCTGTCACTTGAATTCTCATTCCTTTTTTTATCCTTCAAATAGCGTTTATTGTTTTCTCTGTATTTCAAATAGAAGTTCGCGTATTTGGGAAATGTATAAAATATAAAAAAGCACAAAGAAGAAGAAAAAATTGTGGGTAATCTTACTGCCTAGAGAGATACATTTACTGCCTAGAGAGATACATTTTTTTAGTGTTATGGTTTTGTTTTAAAACTTGAGTTGTATTGTTAATAATGTGGCCCACCAACATTCTAGTAATGGAATAATATTATTTCACATATAACACTTATATAAAGAAAAATTATTATTACTTGTTAATTTAATTTGTTTTATTTACTAAATTTATTGTTCTTAAAGAAGAATAATGTTTATGAAGCCTAGGATTTAGACTCTTTCCCAAGAGCTCAGTATTACATGTAAATTATGCTTAAAAGGTATTGAGAGAGTTTTTGGGGGGGATGGATTCTAGTAATTAAAAGACTATTATCTTTCAGTTAATTTCTTCAAGAGACATTAATTCTAGTGATGCTAAAATTGCTCAAAATATTTCTAGAGTTGTCTAATTCCACCATCATTTATTATCACTGATACTTAGACTTCATTGCATGAGAAATTTGTTTGCTTGTTTTTTGAGTCGAGTTTCACTCTGTTGCCCAGGCTGGAGTGCAGTGGCACGCTGGGTTCAGATGATCCTTCCGCCTCAGCCTTCCAAGTAGCTGGAACCACAGGCATGCGCCACCATGCCTGGCTAATTTTTTGATTTATTGTAGAGATGAGGTCTCACCAAATTGCCCAGGTTGGTCTTGAACCTATGGTCTCAGGCAATCCTCTCACCTCGGCCTCCCAAAGTGCTGAGATTATAGGCGTGAGCCACCATGCCCAGCGAGAATTTTTGAATACAGTCATAAGGCTAGAATTTTGGATAATCAAACTGGGTAATATATTTTTAAATTAAGAACAAGTTGTAAAAGTATAATGGATTTTTTTACCCCTTGGGTTATTTATAAACTGATTCTGAAAGCAGTTTTTAAGGTTTCAGAACTTCCACTTCAATCTCAGACTAGATAGGCTGGCTAAAAAAAACCCTAACTAGACTCTACATAAAAAATTTTGCTACAATTTTTAGGCTCACAGAAAGTGAAAGAACTCCCCAAGGAGAGAGGGAAAAAAATGGAATGAACTGAGAGCCAGAGCAATAAGCCCACGTGAAGTGTGTGGGGAGTTTCTGTAGTAGCGCACATCAGCAGGGGAACGGGGGATCAGGCTTTGTATAGTGGCAAGAGAGGGAAGTCGAAGTCGGACCTGGGACTCTCACTTAAGCCTCATGAAGAGCTAAATTGGTCCCAGGTCTGTTGGTGCTCTGGCTCCACACAATCTTTGAAGGAAAGCGTTCTCGGCCTAGGCCTTCAGGTTTCCCACAGTTACCCACAAATCTAAGGTCACTAAACATGAACTATCCTGCATGAGAGTTGTCACAAATAACACCCAGTGTGGCTGCAGCTATTTGAATTTCTGGTCACAGTATAAAATAACTGTATGAAATGTTTAAGGAAATAAAAAATAAAATCTCAAAAATGTATACATAGTAAAAATATTTTTAAGAGAATGACTGTATATAAGCTATTTAAGTTTCCTCTTAGTGGAGGAAACTTAAATGCAGATTACAAGGTGAATGAAGCCAATCTGAAAAGGCTGCATATGGTATGATTCCAACTATATGACATTCTTGAACAGGCAAAGCTATGGAGACAGTTAGTTGGGGGCGGGACATAGAGAATTTTAGGGCAGTGAAACACTCTGTATGTTACTATAACAGTGGATACATGTTATACATTTGTTCAAACAACTGTAAGAATGAACCCTAACGTAAACTATGGACTTTGGTTGATGTGTTTATATAAGTCCATCGATTTGTAACAAATGTACTCTCCCGCTGGGAGATACTAATAGTAAGGGAAGCAATGCATATGTAGGCAGGAGTACATGGATAGCTCTGTAGCTTCCTCTGTTTTTTTGTGAACCTAAAACTCCTCTAGAAAAATAATCTTTATTTAAAAAAAGACTATGCAGCTTTAAGAACTAAATAGACATGAAAAATTGAAACATGTTTGCTGAAATAAAAAAAAAAAACATGTTGCTTCTCTGGAATAGAATTCAATTTAGAATTTTATGTCATATATATTTTATTTTAAAGATGTGAAGTACAATTCAGGTTAGGTATACAAATGTTCATTATGCAGGTACCCTTGTTGATGAGGTGTATTATGTCATGTTTAATTGTCATGTCTCTATCTCCTTTATTAAACTGGGGCATTTCCTTGGGAATTCTTTGTTTATCATGACTTTGATATTGTTGAATAGTACCAGCAAGATATTTTGTAGACTGTCCTTCAGCTAGACGTTATTTGGTATTTTCTCACAGTTAAATTCATGTTATACATTTTGAAAAGAATGTCATGGAAATTATGTCACACTCTTAGTGTATTATGGCAGGAGGCACATGGTGTTGATGTGTCATTTTTTGTTAACTTTGATCACTTGATAAAGATAATATTTATTAAATTTCTCTACCATTAAGTTATTTTTACTTTTGTAATTGATAACTTTTTTGTGGGAAGATACTTTGAGACTATGTAAATATCCTGTTTCTCATCATATTTTGCCCCACTAACTTTAGAATCAGTTGATAATTACTGCCTGAAATCACTGTGGTGGCTTGCCAAATGGTTGTTTCTCATCATTCCTTCTAAATGTAATAATTAGAATTTTACAATAAGAAAGAGCTTTATCTTCCTTCATTATTTAATTATTTATATCTGTATGGCTTCTTGTATATTTGTTTATGAGTTAGAATCCATTGCTAAAATGACTTACTCAGTGACCCAGATTTGATCACTGGAAACCCCTCCAAGTAGCCTCTTGTATCCTCTGACATCTTGTCATCATTTTTTGTCCCCATAGGATATTCTGGATTCATCTTCATACTTTCTCAACCCTAGCCTTGAAATCAGTCATTTCTCTAAGAAACTCTGCTTTTTTGGTTAGAGAATGGTATTTAGAACTGAGACCTGAGTGTACTTATTGCTGAAGGGATGTCATTACTTCTAGGCCCCTTCAGGGAACAGAGTTAGGGGGAAAAAATGCACATCTATTTCTATCTGTCTGTATATGTGTTTTTTTATTTTGTTTTTTGTTTTTTTCCTTTTTGAGTTGGAGTCTCACTCTGTTGCCCAGACTGGAGTGCAGTGGCACGCTCCTGGCCACCTTAGCCTGTGCTCTGGCGATCCTTCAGCCTCAGCCTTCCAAGCAGCTGGAACTACAGGCGCACGCTACCACGCCCGGCTAATTTTTGATTTATTGTAAAGATGAGGTCTCACCAAGTTGCCCAGGCAGGTCTTGGACCCGCGGGCTCAGGCAGAGCCACCGAGCCCAGCCTGTATATGTGTTTTAAAAGATGAATTCATATGCATATCTTTAAGCTAAGCCAACATCACATGGCTCACTGTAGCCCTCCACATTGGTTTTGACAGTGGCAGTGAGAAATGTGTTTCTTCTTACCCACAATGTATTTGCTTACTTTCCTAGATGAGCGTAAGGTAGTTTCAGAATTTTAAACACATAGCTCTGTGGTTAAAAAAAAAAATTACTAGTGTACAATATTTGCTAGAGTTATTTTGTTTTATACTTTAGAATATTTAGTTAAATACTATTTGTAAAAATTATTTTACTTAGTTCTTTTTTATCCTTTCTCTTCAGTGTGTTCAGTGTGGCTGTGCCATTTGTTTCACATAAAGTTCTGCCTGCTATTACTGGTTTGTGTTCCATTTGGGCTCTCTTCACTTCTGAGTGGATTTTATTTTTAATGCTTTCAGTAGATAATATATTGATGTCATTCTAAAAGTCAGAACTGTACAGAAAGTTGATGTAGAGAATTTTCATTACTCCCACTATGCCATTCTTTATACTCTATTCCTATTCACCCATTTTTCTACCTTGTTTCCACCCACCTCCCTGTAGGTAATTATTTCTTTTATTTCTGGCTTATCCTTCCTTTGTTTTTTGTTTTGGTTTTACACAAATGAGAAAAGTCATGTATATTTTATTATTCATCCTTATTTCTTACATGAGAGTTAGCATATACTATATCCTCTTTAACATGTGCTCTATAATACATGTCTTTTTAATTTACCAATGTGTCTTGGAAATCATTCCATATCAATTTAGAGAGAATTTCTTCATTCTTTTTTTTTTCTTTTTCCTAAAGAGACAGGATCTCACTCTGTTGCCCAAGCTGGAGTGTAGTGGTGCAATCATAGCTCACTACCACCTTGAATTCCTGGGCTCAAGCAATCCTCCTGCCTTAGCCTTCTGAGTAGCTAGGACCACAGGTGCACACTACCACACCTGGCTAATAAAATTATTTATTTAGAAGGTATCTTGCTATGTTGTCCGGGCTGGTCTCAAACTCCTGAACTCAAGCAGTCTTTCTGCTTGTCTCCCAAAGTGCTATTATAGGTATGAGCTACCGTGCCAGTTCCTTCCTCATTCTTGATTTCACTTGCACAGCACTTTTTTTTTGTTTTTTGAGTTAGAGTCTCACTCCTTTGCCCAGGCTGGAGGGCAGTGGCACGCATGCTTACCCCAGCGTCCACCTTCTGGGCTCCAGCAATCCTTCCGCCTCAGCCTTCCGAGTAACTGGAACTACAGACGCACGCTACCACACAGGCTATTTTTTATTTGATTGTAGAGACAAGGTCTCACCAAGTTGCCCAGGCTGGTTTCGAACCCGCAGGTTGAGGCAATCCACTTGCCTCGGCCTTCCAAAGTGCTGGGATTACAGGCTGAGCCGCTGAGCCCAGCCCACAGTACTTTATTGTATAGATAGACCATAGTTTATTCGGTGTCTCATCCATTTAAGACATTATTATTAATATTATAAGACATAATAATCAATTACTGTTTTGAAGTACAAATAATACTGCAGTGAAAACCTTGTGCATATGTGTTATTGTCAGATATCTTCAGAGAAGGACTAGAAATAGAAGGACTGGCTCAAGAGATGAACACAGATGTAGTTTTGTTGGATGTTGCCAAATTCACCTAGAGGGTTCTACCAGTTTCCATTTCCACCAACACTGCATGAGTGTAAATGCTTTCCCAGGTCTTTCCAGAAGAATGTGTTGTCTAGCTTTTAATTTTAGCCATTGTGATAGGTGAGAAATAATACCAGTGTTGTTTTAATTTTGTATTTCTTAATTACAATGCCTTTTAATATGTTTAAAGGCCATTTTCTTATCTTTTCCCAATGAATTGTATGCTTATAGTTTTCCTTTTTCTGTTGTGTGTCAACTTCTAAAGATTCCTTATAGTCGGGTAATATCTCTTTGTGTAGTATGTTGGCTGAATTTTTTTCCCATCTTTTTCTTTTTTCATTTTCCAGGTGGAAGGGCTTTTGTGTTTTCTTTTTTTGTTTTGTTAATGATTTTTAGTTTTTTTGTATTTTAGTCAGAGGCTGGAGTTTGCCATTTCTTCTTTATAGAACCTACTTATGTTTTTATTGTGACCTGCTTTTTGATAAATATTTGTTAATGTTCTCTGGGCCCATGTGAAGAAAATAAACTTTTTTATTACAAAGGGAGCAAGATTAATATGTATGTATAAAAATACTTCCCCCCCCCTTTTTTTTGAATCAGTGTCTCTGTCACTCAGGCTGGAGTGCAGTGGCATGGTCATGGCTCACCCTAGCCTTGACCTCTTGGGCTCAGGTGATCCATCTGACTCAGCCTCTCTAGTAGCTGGGTCTACAGGGACACTACCATGCCTAGCTAATTTTTTAATTTTTTTGTGGAGACGAAGTCTCACTGTGTTGCCCAGGTTGGTCTCAGACTCTTGGGTTCAAGCAGTCCTTTTGACTTGGCCTCCCAAAGTGCTGGGATTACAGGCGTGAGCCACCACACCTGACTTATTTCCTTTCTTAATATATTTTTTAGGCCTCTGTTTTCTTACTTAATTTTGCACACGTAATCTTATATTAAGAATGGTATAGTAAAGTCTCCTTACTATTGTGTTTCTATATGTGTCTTTGTGTTTCTACATAAAGGTGATCATTGTCTTATTCGATATGTAGATATTTATAAATATTATCCCTTTATTGTGATTTAAAACTTTTAGCATTTATGCGAGATCATCCTTGTCGAGTTTAGTGTTTTGTTTTGTTTTTTCCCATGGATTTCACTTTGCCTGATTTCAGGGGTTGCTTTTTTATTTGCTAGTAATACTTTGTACTTTTTTTTATTGTTTGTATTTAACATTGTTTTAGGTATATCTCTTGTATGTGCAGCATACAATTGGATCATGCTTTGTGGCCAAATTTAATGTGTTTTTCTTTCTTTCTTTTGCAAGGTAAATTAAGCCCATTCACATTTATTGGTATGATTTTCATATTTATTGATTATTATTTATATATTTGATCTCAGCTCTATTATCATATTTTGTAGTTTTGTGTCATGTTGAATTTGTTGTATTTCCTTCTCTACTACATGTTTATTTTACCCTTGAATTTATATTTCTATTGCTATTTAGAAAGGCTATATTTTTGTTTTATTGGTTGCTTTTATACGTACAACTTTTAAATTCCCTTATTACACTGTTTTGATGTCTAACTTTGTACTGTTTAGTTTGTCTTAGAGGGATTCTTTAATTGCCTGTTGCTATACAATAATCAGTGAATGTATCTACTTTCCTCTTTGTCCCTCCTTCTATTTTTTAGTTTCATTATTTCTACTTTGTCATAATATATAACAGTTGTGTATTAGTCTTTTAACTTAATTACCAGCTTTGTTTTAGTCTTAGATGTATACTTTTTGTGTATTAATATGTTTGTATCAGCGCCCCCCCCCGAAATGTTTCCAGTTACCAGTTGCTTGAACAAAGCTCATGCTTTGGTAAAGTCTTGAGAAAGATCTCATTAATATGACATTCCCTATGCTCTTGTATGTTTAAAGCTTTTTTTCTATTGACGTGGTACTTAAAGGACAGTATTGATGGTCTAAAATTCTTAGTCTACACTTTTAAAAAACTTGACTCTTTTGAAAATGTGTCTCCATTGTTGCTTTGTTTTCTATGTTGTTTTTAAAGAATCTGTGTCAGTCTAATTGCTTTGTCCTTCTAAGTTATTTGATCCTTTTGCCTAGAGGCCTTGAAGATTTTCCCCCCATTATCTTGAACAATTAATAGTTTTACTAGAATATGTCCTGTATTTGATGAACCTTCCAGGTTCATTTTCTAAAGTACCCATTATATCTGGTTTCCATTCGTTCTGTCCCATTGTTTTGTTTTTCTTTTGGGGAGTTCTATTATATGAATGTTATTCCTTCTTTGCCTGTATCTGATTCTTCTTTACTTTTCTTGGCTGTTTTTCTGATTTTCTTCAGTGCCCCATTGTTTAGTCTTCAGTGAGTCCATTATCCTTGCATACTTTGTAATTTAGATTCAGTTCTGAGATGCTTTTATTTCTTCTATCACCCTCATTTAAAATTTTCTTTTATTTTTTTATTTTATTTTTAATTTCTTTCTCTTTTTATTTATTTTTAATTTTTGAGCTTTTGACTCAAACAATTGTTTATATTCCTAAATGCTAGTTTTAATTATATTTAATTTAGTTTTCAAGTATTAGTTTATGTTTTTCTTCTGCTTCTTGGCTTTGCTTTTCTGGGAAGAAGAGTTGGATTCTGAATTTTCATCAGTTGAAGTTTTATCTTTTGAATTGGCTTTCTGATTTTGGGGTAGTGTTCTCTGTAGTTTCTTTGCTTTTGTTTTGGTTTTGTAGCTTTCTTAGTTCTCTGGTGCCCTCTTCTGTTAGTGTAACAAAGCACACCTTTTAAAGTAGGTTTTTGTTATTGGTGGGAGGTGGAGGATAGTTTTGTAAATCCTTTTTTTTAAGGTATGCTTTAGCTTGTGCAACCCTGAATTTTCTTTTTTTATTCTCTTACGTCTTCCCATCCAATTACAAAGGCTGTCTTTCACTTTCTTTTACCCCTTTCTCTTCCATTGTAACCATATTTTTGAAGACTGTCACTTCACATTGGGCATAGTTGTACATCATTTTTTTGTAGTCTCTGCTCAGGTTTAACAAGGATACTTTTTTAGGATTTTCACACTTGTGGTAACTGACTCTTTCTGGTTGCAATTTTAGATCAACCTTAGCATCTCACCCTTCTCTCTCCTCTTTTTCCCTCAGCTTTTCTTTCTCTCTCTCTCTCTCTCTCTCTCTCTCTCTCTCTCTCTCTCTCTTCTTTTTTTTTCTTTTTCTTTTTCTGTTGGAGTCTTATTCCATTGTCCACACTGGAGTGCAGTGGCCACTCCCAGCCACCGCAGCCTCGACACGCTGGACTCTGGCGATCCTTCCATCTCAGCCTTCCAAGTAGCTGGAACTACAGGTGCGTGCTACCACGCCTGGCTAATATTTTGATTTATTGTAGAGATGAGGTCTCGCCAAGTTGCCCAGGCGGGTCTCGAACCCGCTGGCTGAAGCAATCCACTCACCTCAGCCTCCCAAAGCACAGGATTACAGGCTGAGCCACTGAGCCTGGCTTCCCTCAGCTTTTCTCAGCATACTCTTGCTTACTTCAAAGGCTTATTGGCCATGGAAGTGTTAATAGTCATCTTCCTGGGTTTTGGCTGGCCTGCTGACTCCCTTTTCTTCTCCCTCTTCCTCCCCCTTTCTCCCTTCCCCTCACTCTTCTCTCCTTTCTTCCTTTTAAATTATTTTGAAGTTTAGACATTTTTTGTTTTCAAATTATGGAAAAGGCATGGTATTTAATAGTTTTACTTGTTCTTTTTCTTGCTCTAAATTGTTTTTTGAGGAAGTACTTAATGATACAGACCTTGGCAGTTGTTATTGTTTTTAACTCTCTTAAGAATAATTTGAGGCCTAGAATAGTAGAAACTTTTCCTGAAAACATTTTTATTTGATTTTATGGGACATTCAGAGGAACTATCAGTCTGTGATTGCCTTAGTTCATTTTCATAGTCTGAGGCTCTCTCTATTGCCCAGGAAATGTGACACCTGATTGCAAGTCTGTGTAAGGACTGGGTTACTTTTGTGTTCATCTTAATTTAGGAATGAGTCCTTCAGGGCTGTTTATCAAGCACCTCACTAGCAGCAAGTCTTGCACTTTTGTTTCACTTGTCAAGGTGAGTTGTCACAACCAATATTCAGGTTTTCAGTTGATCTGTTGGATAGGCAGATACTCTCAGTGCTTCTCTCTGGCTTCCTCTTGGGTTTTTTCCTGGCTTTGTGTTTCCTATAGAGTTTTGCTCAGTAATTTCTCTCTATTTTGTTACTTCTTCAGTGCTTTTAAGGATGTTTTAGCAACATTTGTTAGGAGGTTTGGTTCTAACTATCCAAACCAACATTGCTAGCATTTTTATTGTAGCATTTTTAATTTTGGATTTCCTCAGACTTCAGGTAAGAATTCATTTGCTCAGTTATCCAGCTTGAACCAATTGCCTAGCAAGTAAAGAACTGTTGCTAACAATGAGGATACTTTATTTCAGGGGTAAAGCAGTTTATGACTAATGCCTGTAATTAATAATGATGCTGTTGATGGTGATAATGAGGAAAACTTATTTAGCCATTGGAATGTGCCAGCACTCTATTTTTCAGGCATTATTTTAATTGTAGTAAAATCTAATAAGTTACTATTATTATTCTGGTTTTACAGATTATTCCTTGAGCCTTAGCTGCCATATCATTTGCCTAAGTTTATATGGATAGTAAGTGACAAAAATATATTTCAGTCCCTGTCCTGGCTTTGGAGATCTGGGACTAGCAAATTATAACATGCTTCCTGCTTTCATGGACTTTATAGGATTTAATTCCTAGACACTGTAGGATGGTCAGGTATTAATTTTAGAGTCTGAAAGCCTGATTTACTAGTGTTTCCACTGGAATTGAGGATAATGTTTCTTGTTGAGAAATGACTGTAAGTGCATGCAAATGAAAAACAGATCAGCAAAGTCAGAACACATTGTTTTTTAATTCTCTTAAGATCTTCCATACCATGTAGAACAGTGCTTTGTTCAGAATTTGTACAAAGTAAATGTTAATTTCATTATGCTTATTGACTCTAAGACATAATGGGTCTTATTTCCATATTATAACTTAGAGTTGAACATATTTATTTGTTTATTTTTTTAGTTGGAGTTTCACTCCATCACCCAGGCTAGAGTGCAGTGGCATGCTCATGGTCATCCCAGCGTTGACCTGCTGGACTCAGGCTATCCTTCCACCTCAGCCTTCCAAGTAGCTGGAACTACATGCGTGTGCTACCATGCCCAGCTAATTTTTTGATTTATTGTAGAGATGAGTACTCGCCAAGTTGCCCAGGCTGTTCTCAAACCCATGGACTCAGGCAATCCCCTCACCTTGGCCTCTCAAAGTTCGAACATATTTTTTAAGCAGGATTTTTAAGTTATTCGATATAGTCGGGCCAGGATAGTATTTATTTATTTATATTATTTCTCTTGGTTTATAGTTATTTGCTGATGTAAAGGATGGAGAAAGCCTACAGCTCTTTGAACAAAGTTCTCGCTCTCCCCATAAACAAGAAACACACACCATGGAGGCCATGAAGCTCATAGAGTTTGATCTTAAGCAAACACTTACCCGACTTATGACACATCTTTTTGGAGATGGTAAGTACTTAAACACAGTATTCCTTATCCAAAATGTTTGGGACAAGAAATGTTTCTGGTTTCGTATTTTTTTTGTAGTATTTTGGAACGTTTGCATATATATAATGAAATATCTTAGAAATGGAATCCAAGTCTAAATGCACATTTCATTTGTTTCATAGATACCTTATACACATAATCTGAAGGTAATTTTATATAATAGTTTAAATAATTTTTTTCATGTGGCACAGATTTTACTGTGTTTTGATTATGACCCATCGCAAGAGGTCAGGTGTGGAATTTTGGTGCCTAAAAAGTTTCAGATTTTGGAGCATTTTAGATTTCAAATTTTTGGATTAGGAATTCTCAACCTGTACCTTTGTCTTTAGAGGCTTAGATGTTTAATAGTTTCCATCTTCCAAATAATTGAGGCTGGTTGTATCTAGATTTTTTTGGTCTGAGTTGTGACTTATTGATTTCAGTACTTAGTGGGGTAGAACTTATGGATTGCCTGGTTCGTTCTATTTGAGGAGGAGGAGGGTATGAAAATAGTTAGAGAAAGAAAAATGATCACAACTTTATTATTGATAAGAATGATAATGGATAATGATAATAGATTAGGATCAATGTCATCAGTGGAGGGAGACATTGTGTATGACTAATTAGTTTTATATGATTATATTACCATTGGATCAGACTTGATGAAAGGAGCAAGGTCTTAGCCATGTGAATGAGTCCAGTGGAAAACCTTACATATTGACATCTACTGTCAACAGCAAAAATATCAACAGTGTATTCTCATAGGAGGAATAATTGCCAAAATCTAGACTCTTATTTAGGAATAATTGCCCTCAATTATGTTTCCAAAAAAATTTGTCAGTAATGCCATTTTCCCCCTTCAACTACTTCTAACTTATCTGAGATAAAATTTTGCTTGCTTTCAACAAGGTATGAAGAGAAAGAAGATTTTCCTAATTGTGACCTACACTTAAGAAATGCCAGGAAAACAGAAGCCTATTGTGGTTATTAGTCTCCTTTAATTTTCTTATTCTTGTGAGCTTTTTAATTTTTTAAAATTTTTATTTTAAAGTTGTGGGTTACAATTCAGGGTTAGATATACAAATGTCATTATGCAGGGCTTTTTATTTTTTAAAAACAGCTTTATTGAGGTGTAATTGACATAAAATAAGCTATACATATCTTAATTGTGCAATTTGGTAAGTTGACATACAATGAGCTGAACATATTTACAAAATCTTATAAATATGACATATGTGTAGACACATGAAAACACCACCAGAATCAGGATAATGAGCATACCCATTACTCCCAGAAGTTTCTGCTAATTGATGATCTCTCCATCCTGTTTTTCCCCATGTCTCTCCTCATGTAACTTGTGGTCTGCCTTCTATCACTATTAATTAGCTTTCATTTTTTAGATTTATATAAATAAAATCACGTTGTGTATACTTTTTGGGGGGGGATCTGGCTTGTTTTTCTTTGCATAATTAATTTGAGATTCATTCACATCGTAGCGTATATCAATAGTTCATTCCTTTTTATTGCTAAGCATTTCATTCTGCAGTTTGTTTATGCATTCACTCATTGATAGATAACTGGGTAGTTTTCCATTTTTTGCTCCTATAAGTAAAGCTTCTAAGACCATCCATGCATGAGTCTTTCTGTGGTCATAAGCTTTCATTTCTCTTTTGCGGAAGTGGTTGTACCATTTCAGATTTCTACCAATAGTGTATGAAAATTTCAGTTGCTCTACATCTTCAGCAGCATTTGTTATGATTAGTCATGTTAATTGTAACCATTCTAATAGGAATGTTGTAGTATATCAAATAAGCATTCAGCATTTATAAAGAATTCCTCCAAAAATAAATAAATAAATAAATAAAAGCAGCCTGAGAAAGAAATGGATAAACATTAGGGTGACAAATGATTTATCTAGAATGACTAATAAACATATGAAAAAATATATACCTTTATTAGAGAAAAACAAATGAAAACCACCAGGAGCCTTCTCAGATGGGTAATAATTTTTTAAAAATCTAACATTTGTATGTGTTGGCAAAGATGTAGGGAAACATAGAGTTCTGGCTTCATGTTGAAGTCACCATTCCTGTAGCTGGGAATGTTATAGTACTCACTAGTCTTGTTTCACCTCTATTTTTTTCTCTCCTCCAGATTTTCTCTATGTATGTGTGAATTCAAATATGTATTTCAAGAAATTCTTGTAATTTATTAAGTCTCTGCTTCTCTGTTTTAGCAAAGTTTGTTAGAATATTTTGACAGCCATATTGTTAAATACAGAGTTCATGTAATATTTAAGAAACTGCTAAATATTCCTGTATATTCTTTATTTACATATGAGGGCAGACCCAAGGAAACCCTGAATTATCTTTCTGGAGGGTGGACCCCTTGTAGTACAGACATCCCCTGCTAGGTAAGTGTTCTAGGAACCCATCAACATCTGTGTACCAGCTAGCATTATTATGAGAGGTTCTGTTCAGCCTCAGTGAATTTTTTTGGAGATTCTTTCAGCACATTTTCCCAGTTCATGATAGGTGATTTATAAGTGCATCTGCCTACATCATGCTGAGTGTTCAGCAGTTGTTTTTTTTTAACCAAAAATGCTATGACCCCCATGTCCCACCTTCTCTATTCACCCAATCTTGCCCAATGACTTTTTTTGTTTCCTGGATGAAAAAAACTCCTCAAAGGGATATATTCTGCTAACGCAGAAGAGGTGAAACAAAAAACAGCAGAAGCACTAAAAGCCATCAAAATTGACAAGTTCAAAAACTGGAGTAGTGGAAAAAGCAACTCAATAGGTGCATTGCATCAAACAGAGTACTTTGAAGGTGACTGAAGTTTAAAAATGCAAGAATAAATATGCAATTTTTTTAAAATTTAGAAAACAGGGTTTATTGAGACGACAGAAAAGCTCCCACAGTGAGAGGGGACCCGAGAGGGTTGCCCCAAATACACAATTTTTAATAAATAAATTCCAAGGTTTTTTGGGTCCCTCCTTAGATATTTTCAAAAAGAGCACATCAACTTCAGGATAGTGTCTTTTTCTGGGAGGTAGGAGATATTATTAAGGAGGGTGGTAAACCATGCTTCAAATGTGTTCATAATGTTTTATTTTTAAGAAAGTAAAGTTAAATATGACAATGTTATGATTTGATAAAACTGAATAATGGGTGACTGGGTGGTTGCTATTTTCTATTTGTCTCTACATTTGCTATATTTCATATTAAAATGGTATAATATGATTGGGCTTGGTGGCTCAGCTTGTAATCCCAGTACTTTGGGAGGCGGAGGTAAGTGAATTGCCTGAGCCCTCAGGTTCGAGACCAGCCCGGGCAACTTGGCAAGATCTCGTCTCTATAATAAATCAAAAATTAGTTGGGCGTGGTAGTGTGCGCCTGTAGTCCAGCTATTTGGAAGACTGAGGCAGAAGGATCGCTGGAGTCCCACAGGTCGCTGCTGGTGTGGCTGTGAGCGTGCCACTGCACTCCAGCCTGGGCGACGGAATGAGACTCCAACTAAAAAAAAAAGGTATAATAGTGAAGCAGGTTTCAAATAGATATTGCTGATGTGAAAATTCCTTTATAGTTGATGTCTCTTTACTTTCATGATAAAAGAATAACATTGTGATATTTTTAACAATAATATAATCTATTTAGCACAAATGCAGGGAGTTGGATTGTGTTGTTCAGGCTATTTTATAGGCAGGGTAGGAGAGAAGGGATTCTAGTGTTTGAAGGAGATAATATGCTGTCTCTAGTAGCTTACAGAAAGAGTCAGGCTCACCTGAATTTTTCTGTTGTCAAACTATGGAGATAATTTTTCTAGGGTCTTTCTACACATTTCTATTGTCAAATGATTTGCTGTTTGTGAGGTTTAGACACTGGATTTTCACCTGGGTGCTGGCATCACAATACTGAGTAAGCTAGATAGAATCCCTGTCTTCAAGGAGACATGGATTCTTAAATCCTCTTCTAGAGAAATGTAAGCTGTTCTGCAAGCACACAGAAGAGGCACCTCCTCCAAGACTAAGCGTGTGCTTCAGGAAGCTTCCTGGTGGAGAACATGCAAGCCTACACCTAGAAGATACCTAGGAATTTGCTAGGTGAAGGGGCTGAGGGACTAAGTAGGGGGAAGAACAAAAGAAAGAGTGAAAATGACAAAGTAAGCAACACAAGTATGAGAACAAGAACAATGCAGCTCAGCATTACAGAAAGTAGAAAAGAGGTGAAAGGAAGAAAAATAATTGACAGCAACATCTTATGGCCTTGGAGAAATGGTAGTGTAGAATCAGAAAAATTAAAATCAAGTTCTCTTTCATCTACTACTCTGATGTCTTGAGCAAGTCATTTAGTGTTTCAGGCCTCCTTTTTCTAACTTTTAAAAGTTAACACTTCATGAAAGAATAAAACAGTTAACATATGAAAAAACGTGTAAATATGAAAAAATAGAAGGAGGAAGGAAGGGAAGAAAAATTAGGACAAGGCAATAAAAACAGGGAAGCGATGAGGAAAGAAAGAGTAATATAATCAAAGGACACTAGTAATGGTTGATTGTTTTTATTTTGTCTAATGAAATGAGTCATAGCTTTTTATGGCACAGCAGTCTTATTGGTGTTGATAGTGGCTTTCACATCCTCATTGCGCACCAGCAGCTATTTTAAAAGTTAAACAATGTGCTAGACCCTGTATGGATTATAAAACTTTCCCAGGTACTTGAGGATATACATTTCTCTGAATATGGTCCTAGATTTTCCTTTGTGTTAATATTTTTAACATTTGTATTTGTAGTTTTCAAAGCCATGCAGTGAGGCAAGAGTTTCCAGGTAGCAATTTTCCTTATAAAAAACCATTTCTGCAATATTTGACCTTTCTGACTGTGATGCCTATCTTGACAGGATGGGAATGCTCTTGGGCAAGACTTAAGAATCTTGAATTTTGGCCGGGCTCGGTGGCTCAGCCTGTAATCCCAGAAATGTAATCCCAGAACTCCCGAGGCGAGTGGATTGCCTGAGCCCGAGGGTTTGAGACCCGCCTGGGCAACTTGGTGAGACCTCATCTCTACAATAAATCAAAAAATTAACTGGACATGGTAGCACGCACCTGTAGTTCCAGCTACTTGGAAGGCTGAGGCGGAAGGATCGCCGGAGCCCAGCAGGTCGAGTGAGTGAGACTCCAACTCAAAAAAAAAAAAAAAATCTTGAATTTCGAAACTGCAATGAAGTTGTAGCTTCTCTATTTTAGGCATACATTTGCTTTTTTGTTTTTAAAGTATCACTGGCCTAGAATTTCAGTTTTCAGATTTTATTACCAGCTAGGCATGGTGGCTTATGCCTTTAATCTCAGCACTTTGGGAGACCAAGGTGAGAGAATTGCTTGAGCCTAGGAGTTTGAGACCAATCTAGGCAACACAGCTAGACCTCATCTCTACAAAAACCCAAATATTTATCCAGGCATGGTGACAAACAATCGTATTCCCAGCTACTTGGGAGGATGAGGTAGAAGGATTGCCTGAGCCCAGGAAGTCAAGGCTGCCGTGAACATTGATTGTGCTACTGCACTCCAGCCTGGGCAACAGCCCTGACTCAAAAAAAAAATTGTTACAGAACAATTTTGCTGTTTTATAAGTCTTCAAATTTACTTTTTGTCTGTAAGACTGAGTTAGCAGAATCGTGGAATGGCCTTAAAGTGAAAACTCCTGCTTGGAGAATATATGTTCATATGCACTGAATTCTATTTGTGAAAAAAGTCATTGCTTTTTTTCTGTCCTTTAAGCTATGATCATTTTTAACCACATCCACACAGGAGCTAAACACCCTGAAAATGCTGAGGTGAATCACCCACACATCTCTGCCACGCCCTTGTGTGTCTGCTGCATGTGTTGCTGCTAGCTATTTTGAAGAGATGTGTGAGCTTGTACTTGGTTGTGTTTGTCGTGTGTGACATCCACTGTGCTGCTTCTCAGGGGAGATGCCCAGGGGTGTAGAAAGAGAGGACTCAAACCCAGGCCCATTTTATGAACTAGAAGGGTAAGAAGGGTCTGTATTACAGAAAACAGAAGTGCTGTGTGCTTCCTTAGTGTTCACACTGCATAGTAGCAACTCCCTCAAAATTCTCGGCTGTTTCTTCTGAAGTAAAGTGCTTTATTCCTATTTCAGGCATTTCAGAGGTGTCATGTGAATGTGGGGTTTTTGGTTGTTGCTGCTTTTTGCTTGTTTCTTTATCTAGATAGATAAATTCCTTTTTTTTTTTTGGAGTCAAAGTCTCAGTCTGTCACCCAGGCTGGAGTGCAGTGGCACGCTCATGGCCACCCCAGTGTCAACCTGCTGGACCCAAGTGTTCCTTCCATCTCAGCCTTCCAAGTAGCCAGAACTACAGGCACACGCTACCTCGCCTGGCTTACTTTTTGATTTATTGTAGAGATAAGGTCTTGCCAAGTTGCCCAGGCTGGTCTCAAACCCCTGGGCTCAGGCGATCCTCTCGCCTCGGCCTCCCAAAGTGCTGGGATTACAGGCTTAAGCCACCATGCTCAGCCTAGCTAGCTAACTTCTAAAAAGTGTCTTGCTAAACCTGTCTAGGTACCATCAACCTAGCTGTCATTTAGATTAGTAATAGCAATAGTAATAATGATAATGGCAACAATGGAGATAATAGTTAACATTGTCAGGCCCTGTGCAAAGTGCTTTGATAAGGAGTTTTTTCTTTTTACCTGACTCTATGATATGGGTATTGTAACTTCTATTTTTCAGATGAGGGACCTCAGACACAGAGAAATTAAGTACCATGTGAAAATCACATGCACTGTGCATGGTGGCTCATGCCTATAATCCCAGCACTTTGGGAGGCCAAGATGAGAGGACTGCCTGAGTCCGCAGGTTTGAGACTAGCCTGGGCAACTTGACGAGACCTCATCTCTACAATAAATCAAAAAATTAGCTGGGTGTGGTGGTGCGTGCCTGTAGTTCCAGCTACTTGGAAGGCTGAGGCGGAAGGATTGCCTGAGCCCAGCAGGTCAAGGCTGCAATGGCCGTAAGCATGCCACTGCACTCCAGGCAGCCTGGGCGACAGAGTAAGACTCCGACTCAAAAAAAAGAGGAAAATCTCTTGGTTGGTAAGTATTTGAGGCAGTTTGAGCACATAGTCTGATTTCCAAGGCCATATTAGAGGTTAGCTCTTTTGAAAGAATAGAAAAAAAAGTTATTTAAATAATATTATTGGGACCAAGGCCTATGAATACCAAGCTGTTTAAAAAAGAAATCTGGCCTTTCCCTAGGTGCTGCCTTCTGTCTCTTTCCTTCACTTTCTTCCTCATTCTCTGACTCTTGGTAGCTACTTGTGGTAAAGCTTCTTTTTGCTACTTACATCCAATTACATTTTGGGTACTAAATCAAAGATCACTTAAAAACTTCAAATTCACTCTTTCTTTAATGAGTTGATCAATGGGAACTGCCTCTGCAGACCTCAGGAATATTCTATGACTCTTTTTGTATTTGTTTTTATGGTTGAGGTTTTTCACCTGTTATTATTATTTGTTTCCTTTGTTCTTGAAGAGCAAAATTAAAAACCAGAACACACTATTTCCTTGTGGCAATATGTTATTACGGCTGCTTTAGTTTCAGGTTTCCCCTCCTCCAAATATGGTTTATTATTTTCTGCTAACATTTCAATTGTACCAACATCCTAAGGCTATTATAAAAGAGGTTACCATTTTAGAATTAGACAGAAATAAAATAACCCTTTAGACTGTTTTTATGCTTCTGGATTTTGTTCTCATTTTTAATGTTTCTCAATTGTTTTCTATATATTTTGTACCATGTTTGGTAGATCATTTCAGAGTAACTAAGTAACTTTCAGAGTAACTAAGGTGAAGACTTAGAATTTCTAACATTCTAATTTCTCTTTCTATCCTTTAGGGTTTACAGCTTTTCTTTGGTACCATCTCTTTGCTAAACATTGGAGTTTCCCTTTATAAATCAATGGCCTCATAGCAACATTTAGATTAATTAGTCTGGAGGTGAGATAGGTTGGGATCTTCTGTTGTTGACTAGGTATGTCACCATGAAGGAGTCATTGAAATATGCCTTCCAGCTTGCTCTTCAAGAATCCAGGCTGATGGGATTGCAGATAGCCTCCAGCTGTCAGTTTTTTGGGGACTGGCGCAATTGCAGGGAGCCTTTTTGCCCATGAACATGCACTTCCTGGGGCCACCCACATCCAAAGACTGAATGTGGTAGGAATATAAAGGCCCTCCAAAGGACAATTCTGATGTGCTGTCTACTCCAGACCTCTGGCAAGATTAAGGCTTTGTTGGACCTGATGGCAGTTGGTTGACTTAGGTCTCTGTCCCATCTTGCTGCCACTGTCTTCCTTCCATAGTTTGTTTCCCTTCAGTAACCTACTTGATAACCCAACCTGCATAGGGATCTATATGATCCCATCCAAACAAAATATTCTATGGCCTGGTCAGAATGATGTCCTGGTTGAGAGTGAGATCTCTTGGTTATGGAAATGAGGACCCACATCTCCTGCATGGTTTCATACTTTTCTATCCATGAAAACCTATTAATGGACTTCCAGCAAGATGGCGACAGGGCAGCCTGGTCTATGAGACCCTCCACAAAGGAGAACGCAGAGGGTCTCTGGCTGTCTCCCTGGGGGCTGCGGATCCCAACGTCGGCAGTCTGCTCTTCACATGGAGCTCGGCCGTCGCCACCACTGGGGCACGGTGGCAGTCTGGACAGCCACTGCAGCTGCAGATGCAGCAGCCACAGGCGCTACTGCGGCTTCTGTGGTGGCCATAGCGCATCGCGAAACCAGTGATTGAGGCGATCCACGACTTCAGACCTTAAAGCCCCTGTAGGCAAGATCTGCTGGGATCGCTGCCACCTCTGCTGCCACCGTGACATCCTGCTGGCTGTGGGTACCCTCCCATGTGCGCTGAGGCAGGCTCCCATCTCCGGCCTCTGCCCGACTCCTGTCTGGCTCCACCCTTTCTGGTGCTGCGAGATATCACCACCTGCTGGCAATTCAAGGTAACAACACCGAAACGGGACAAACAAGCTTGAAAAACAGACACAGGCCTGATTTAAGTTGTGAACTGAGGGTGATCTGAACTGTCCTTCACAGCAGGCCAGGGGCAACTGACCCTAACTGCGAACTAATTTACCAGCTTGAAAAGACAGCTAGAAATCAGAGCTGAAAGGACATTGGACTTAAACGAAAAGTCTCAGAGTGTACTCGATTGGTTCTGTTAGTTTAATAACTTAATTCTATTCCTACTGTTTTGTTGCTTTTTTTTTCTTTTCCTCTTCCTTTTCTTCTCTTTTCTCCTCTCTGTAAACCATATCGTTCTATGGAGGAATAGCACATCAATAAGGTGGTTGGTTAGCTTGTATGTTAGCATCATTGTATGTTTTAGTTTTTTTTGTATGGGAGTTGGTTAGTCTGTAGCCGTGGTCTATTGTTTTCATCTGTTTCAGTTTAGGTCTCTCTCTCCATTTGTTGGTACACTCGTCTGTTTCCCCCCTTACTGCTCTCTCTCTCCATCCCCCTCTTCCCCCCACTGTATGCTCCATTCTCTTCCCTCTGCTAACCTAATTTTCTTTCAGGGAGTAAACCTGGAGCCCCACTGCAAGGACAGATTCCAGGCAGTGGGAAGTGGGTTTCAGATTATCCATACACCTGTCTGCAGATATCAGGACCTGCAGATAGATTTTGAATCACAGATCCCCACTTAAGTAAATCTCAAAACTGCAAAAAGGACCACCCCCAACCTACAGTGCAACTCCAGAATTGAGCAAAGTAAGAGGGTATACATAAAGAAGAATAGGAGATTGAACAAACAGAAGTAAAAGAAACCCCTCTACCCCTGAATAACAGAATTAAAGAAGACGGTGACGTAGAGGGAAGGAAAAAGTAGGGTGGGAAAAAAATGCACAAATGAAGAAAAACCAGAAGAAGAATATAGGTCTCACATAGACCCCTGGGAAGTCAGACACTGAGAAGACAGACTCCAGAACACAAACAATGAAGAGCCCCCAGAATGACTGGTCACATGCAACAACCCCAGACATCAAGACATTAATAGAATTAAAAAAATTGAGGAGAGACAAGAGGAAAATAGGAAGGAGTTGACAGAAATAACAGCAGTAAAGAATACTGTGATGGAAATAAATAACAGACTAATAAGCATGGAAAGCAGAATTAGCCAAGCAGAAGAAAGAATCTCAGAGCTCGAAGACCAAAACACAGAACTAACCCAAACTTTCAAAAACATAGAAAAGAAGCTCAAAAAGACAGAACAAAACCTTCAAGAGATGAATGATCACTTCAGGAGACCAAACCTAAGAGTAATTGGCCTTCCTGAGGCAGAGAGAGAAACAGAGGCCACACTAGAACAAACGTTTCATGAAATCATTCAAGAAAACTTCACTCATCTCATCAGTGATGAAAAAATTCAAACACAAGAGATTCAGAGAACCCCTGCAAGACAGTAAATGAGAAGATGAACTGCCAGACACATAATGATTCATCTAAACAAAGTAGGTATAAAAGAAAAAATCCTAAAGGCAGCAAGAGAAAAGGACCAGACTACCTACCAGGGAAGACCAATTAGAATAGCAGCAGATTTATCTGCAGAAAACCTCCAGGCTAGGAGAGCTTGGAGCCCTATCTTCAAAGTTCTAAAAGATAAACAATTTCAACCGAGAATAACCTGTCCAAAAAAGCTAAGCTTCATCAGTGAGGGAGAATTGAAATCTTTCCCAGATATCCAATCCCTAAGAACCTATGTTGCCACCAGACCACTTCTACAAGAAACACTTAAGAAAGTATTAGCTGGGCTCGGTGGCTCAGCCTGTAATCCCACGCTTTGGGAGGCTGAAGTGAGTGGATTGCCTGAGCCCGTGTGTTCGAGACCTGCCTGGGCAACTTGGGGAGACCTCATCTCTACAATAAATCAAAAAAATTAGCCAGGCTTGGTAGCGCGTACCTGTAGTTCCAGCTGCTTGGAAGGCTGAGGCAAAAGCATCGCCAGAGCCCAGCAGGTCGAGGCTGCAGTGGCCGGGAGCGGCTACTGCAATCCAGTCTGGGCGACTGAGTGAGAATCCAACTCAAAAAAAAAGAAAAGAAAAAAAGAAACTATTGAACACAGAATAAAAGGAAAAAAGACCAACAATGTTCTTCACAAGAGTACAGGTAAAACATTAAAAACACACTTGATCCAACTCTAAAACCAAAAGAAAGACAACACACAAACAGGAAGAACAACAACTCTGTAAGAACATTATGATAGGGATCAACTCTCACATTTCAATAATTAGTTTGAATGTGAACGGACTAAGTGCACCACTGAAAAGACATAGAATGGCAAAACGGATAAAATGTCACCAGGCAACAATCTATTGTCTTCAAGAGACTCACCTCACTAGAAAGGACACTCACAGACTCAAAGTAAGAGTATGGGAAACAAATTTTCAGACGAATTGAACACAAAAGAAAGGAAGAGGTGCCATCTTAATCTCACACAAAATACCCTTTAAGCTATCAAAAATTAAAAATGATACAGAAGGCCACTATATAATGATTAATGGTTCAATCCATCAACAAGAAATATACATCCTAAACATATGTGCACTGAACATAGGAGCACCAACTTCCATAAAGCAGCTCCTAGGTAAACAAAAAAAAGATATCGACTCCAATACCATCATAGCTGGGGACTTTAATACCCCACTCACAACCCTAGACAGATCATCAGGACAAAAAATCAGCAACGAGACCCGAAACCTCAATGTGACTCTTGATCAAATGGACCTAATTGATACCTACAGAATCCTCCATCCAAAGACCACAGAATACACATTCTACTCATCACCACATGGAACACACTCTAAGATCGACCACATACTTGGACATAAATCAAGCACAAGCAAATTTAAAAGGATCGAAATTTTACCATGCACCTTCTCGGACCACAGTGGAATAAAAATAAACATTAACACCAACAAGTCCCTCCAAAACCCACAAAGACATGGACACTAAACAGCATGATGCTAACCAACTCCTGGGTCAATGACGAAATCAAAACAGAGATTAAAAGTTACCTGGAAATAAATGAAAATGAAGAAACTTCATACCAAAATCTCTGGGACGCCATGAAAGCTATAGTAAGAGGGGAATTTATATCCCTACAAGCACATATTAAGAAAATGGAACGATCCCAAATTAGCAGACTAACAAGCCACCTAAGGAAGCTGGAAAAGCAAGACCACAAAACCCCCAATTTCAGCAGATAAAACCAGATCTCCTAAATAAAAGACCAAATCCAGGACATAGAAGACAAAAAGATAATTACAATAAATAAAAAAACTAGCCGGGCGTGGTAGCATGTGGCTGTAGTTCCAGTTACTTGGAAGGCTGAAGCGAAAGGATCATCAGACCCCAGCAGTTCGAGGCTGCGGTGGCCTGGAGCAGCCACTGCAGTCCAGTCTGGGCGAGAGTAAGACTCCAACTCAAAAAACAAATCAATGAAACAAAAAGCTGGTTTTTTGAAGGATAAACAAGATCAATGGTCCGCTAGCTAGACTGACCAAGAAAAAGAGTGAAAAAGCCCAAATAAACACAATCAGAAACACAAAAGATGAAGTTACATCTGATCCTGATGAAATACAAGATCATTAGAGACTTCTATGTACACTTGTACAGAAACAAAGTTGAAAACCTTAAGGAAATGGAGAACTTTTTGTTATCACACAACCTGCCTAGGTTGAAACAAGAAGAAATTGAGACCCTAGATAGACCAATAACAATCAAGGAAATTGACTATGTAATCAGAAAACTACCTACAAAAGAAGCCCTGGACCACATGGCTTTCCAGCAGAATTGTACAAGACATTTAAAGAGGAGCTGATACCAATCCACTGAAGGTATTCTAGGCGATTGAGAAAGATGGAACTCTCCCCAAATCAATTTACAAAGCTAACATCACATTGATACCCAAGCCAGGTAAAGACCCAACAAAGAAAGAGAACTACAGGCCAATATCTTTGATGAGCATAGATGCTAAGATTCTCAACAAGATCCTAGCAAACCGGATTCAACAACACATCTCAAAAAACATCCATCATGACCAAGTCGGCTTCATCCCTGGGATGCAAGTCTAGTTCAACATTCATAAAACCATAAATGTAATTAAATACATCAACAGATGTCAAAACAAAAACTACATGATTATATCATTAGATGCAGAAAAAGCTTTTGATAAAATCCAGCACCCCTTCTTGATAAAAACCCTCGAACATCTAGGCATACGGGGAACATACCTCAAAATAGTAAAAACCATCTACAAAAAACCCATAGCCAGCATACTCCTAAGCAGACAAGAATTGGAACCATTTCCCCTGAAAACTCGAACAAGATAAGGATGCCCACACCCTTCCTGTTCAATATAGTATTGGAAGACCTAGCTAGAGCAATCAGAGAAGAGAAGGCAATCAGGGGCATCCAAACAGGAAAAGAGGAAGTCAAGTTATCTCTCTTTGCAGATGAAATGATTGTGTACCATGAATATCCAAGAGAATCTGTCAAAAACCTCCTTACACTGAGTTAGAACTTTGGCAAAGTCTCAAGACATAAAATAAATGTGCAAAAGAAAAGCACATTTCTAGACACTAATAATAAACAAACAAAACCCAAATAAAAAGCGCAATTCCATTCAAAATAGCCACACACAAAAATGAAATGCCTCAGCATCTTCCTAACTAGAGACGTGAAAGAACATTACAATGAAAACTACAAAACACTGCTCAAAGAATCGAAGATGACACAAACAAGTGGAAAATATCCCATGCTCATGGATTGGAAGAATCACCATTGTGAAGATGTCCATCCTACCTAAGGCAATCTAAAGATTTAATGCAATACCCATCAAATTACCAGCAACATTCTTCTCAGACCTAGAAAAAACAACACAGAAATTCATATGGAAACACAAATGACCAAGAATAGCCAGAACAATCCTCAGCGAAAAAACAAAATAAAACAAAGCAGGTGGTATCGCATTACCAGACTTCAAACTTTACTATAAAGCTACAATAATCAAAACTGTTTGGTATTGGTACAGGAACAGGCATATAGACCAATGGAATAGAATTGTGATTCCAGAAGCAAAACCTCAATTTCTCAACCAACGCATCTTCGACAAAGCCTCTACCACCTACCGCTGGGGAGAGGAGAACCTATTCAGTAAATGGTGCTGGGAAAACTGGCTGACCACATGCAGAAGATTGAAACAGGACCCCTATCTATCCCCATACACAAAATTAACTCTAAATGGATCAGAGACCTAAATGTAAAACCTCAACCATAAGACCTTAGAAATGAAGGACATACCATCATG